>NC_047111.1:58887240-59187240 GCF_902500255.1 Thalassophryne amazonica
AATTACTCATAACCATCCCAAAGACGTATCGTTATCTTTGGCTGCTTTCAGTGATGCCGGTATTGGGTTAGACTCTTTCTCTCCGATTGTTCTGTCTGAGTTATTCTCATTAGTTACTTCATCCAAACCATCAACATGTTTATTAGACCCCATTCCTACCAGGCTGCTCAAGGAAGCCCTACCATTATTTAATGCTTCGATCTTAAATATGATCAATCTATCTTTGTTAGTTGGCTATGTACCACAGGCTTTTAAGGTGGCAGTAATTAAACCATTACTTAAAAAGCCATCACTTGACCCAGCTATCTTAGCTAATTATAGGCCAATCTCCAACCTTCCTTTTCTCTCAAAAATTCTTGAAAGGGTAGTTGTAAAACAGCTAACTGATCATCTGCAGAGGAATGGTCTATTTGAAGAGTTTCAGTCAGGTTTTAGAATTCATCATAGTACAGAAACAGCATTAGTGAAGGTTACAAATGATCTTCTTATGGCCTCGGACAGTGGACTCATCTCTGTGCTTGTTCTGTTAGACCTCAGTGCTGCTTTTGATTAGAGCATGCCATAGGTATTAAAGGCACTGCGCTGCGGTGGTTTGAATCATATTTGTCTAATAGATTACAATTTGTTCATGTAAATGGGGAATCTTCTTCACAGACTAAAGTTAATTATGGAGTTCCACAAGGTTCTGTGCTAGGACCAATTTTATTCACTTTATACATGCTTCCCTTAGGCAGTATTATTAGACGGTATTGCTTAAATTTTCATTGTTACGCAGATGATACCCAGCTTTATCTATCCATGAAGCCAGAGGACACACACCAATTAGCTAAACTGCAGGATTGTCTTACAGACATAAAGACATGGATGACCTCTAATTTCCTGCTTTTAAACTCAGATAAAACTGAAGTTATTGTACTTGGCCCCACAAATCTTAGAAACATGGTGTCTAACCAGATCCTTACTCTGGATGGCATTACCCTGACCTCTAGTAATACTGTGAGAAATCTTGGAGTCATTTTTGATCAGGATATGTCATTCAAAGCGCATATTAAACAAATATGTAGGACTGCTTTTTTGCATTTATGCAATATCTCTAAAATCAGAAAGGTCTTGTCTCAGAGTGATGCTGAAAAACTAATTCATGCATTTATTTCCTCTAGGCTGGACTATTGTAATTCATTATTATCAGGTTGTCCTAAAAGTTCCCTAAAAAGCCTTCAGTTAATTCAAAATGCTGCAGCTAGAGTACTGACGGGGACTAGAAGGAGAGAGCATATCTCACCCATATTGGCCTCTCTTCATTGGCTTCCTGTTAATTCTAGAATAGAATTTAAAATTCTTCTTCTTACTTATAAGGTTTTGAATAATCAGGTCCCATCTTATCTTAGGGACCTCGTAGTACCATATCACCCCAATAGAGCGCTTCGCTCTCAGACTGCAGGCTTACTTGTAGTTCCTAGGGTTTGTAAGAGTAGAATGGGAGGCAGAGCCTTCAGCTTTCAGGCTCCTCTCCTGTGGAACCAGCTCCCAATTCAGATCAGGGAGACAGACACCCTCTCTACTTTTAAGATTAGGCTTAAAACTTTCCTTTTTGCTAAAGCTTATAGTTAGGGCTGGATCAGGTGACCCTGAACCATCCCTTAGTTATGCTGCTATAGACGTAGACTGCTGGGGGGTTCCCATGATGCACTGTTTCTTTCTCTTTTTGCTCTGTATGCACCACTCTGCATTTAATCATTAGTGATCGATCTCTGCTCCCCTCCACAGCATGTCTTTTTCCTGGTTCTCTCCCTCAGCCCCAACCAGTCCCAGCAGAAGACTGCCCCTCCCTGAGCCTGGTTCTGCTGGAGGTTTCTTCCTGTTAAAAGGGAGTTTTTCCTTCCCACTGTAGCCAAGTGCTTGCTCACAGGGGGTCGTTTTGACCGTTGGGGTTTTACATAATTATTGTATGGCCTTGCCTTACAATATAAAGCGCCTTGGGGCAACTGTTTGTTATGATTTGGCGCTATATAAAAAAATTGATTGATTGATTGTATATATGTGTATATATATGTATATATATATGTATGAATGTGTATATATATATATGTGTATATATGTGTATATATATGTATATGTATGTATATGTATATATATATATGTATATATATATATGTGTATATGTATGTGTATATATGTATATGTGTGTGTATATATATATGTGTATATGTATGTGTATATGTGTGTGTATATATATATGTGTATATGTGTGTGTATATATATATGTGTATATGTATGTGTATTTGTATATATATATGTGTATATGTATGTGTATTTGTATATATATATGTGTATATGTATGTGTATATGTGTATATGTATGTGTATTTGTATATATATATGTGTATATGTATGTGTATATGTGTATATGTATGTGTATTTGTATATATATATGTGTATATGTATGTGTATATATATGTGTATATGTATGTATATATATGTATATGTATATGTATGTATATATATGTATATGTATATGTATGTATATGTATATATATGTATATGTATGTATATGTATATATATGTATATGTATGTATATGTATGTATATATATGTTTATATGTGTATATATATGTATATATGTGTATATATATGTATATATATGTATATGTATGTATATATATGTTTATATGTGTATATATATGTATATATGTGTATATATATGTTTATATGTGTATATATATATATATATATATATATATGTGTGTATATATGTGTGTATATGTATATGTATATATGTGTGTATATGTATGTATGTGTGTATGTATATATATATGTATATGTATGTATATATGTGTGTGTGTGTGTGTACATTATTTATATATCATAGCAAGAGAGAGAGAGAGACAGTCAGGAATTTCAATACAGTACACCTAATATTTGATTGAATGTGCCTTAGCAGTGTTTACCTTGACCAGGCATTTGTGATAGCCAGCACACATCTGTCAGTATTTTATCACTCTGATTAGCAGATTTGTTCATGTTTAATTAAATGTGTTCATTTCCTGATTTGAATGCAGTCCAGACCTTTTTGTTAGGGACTTTGGAAAGGTCATTGCAAAAGTTTAATGTTAGTTTGCTTTGTCCATTTTACAACTGCTTTGATATGTGTTTGGGTGGTCATCATCTAGTAGGAACACAAATTATGACTCACTGCTTATTTGAAGCTTTTATTGGGAAAAATTCTCAGGTGGTTGTCCTTTCATTATTTGTACAATGCACCAGTTCCACTGGCAACAAAATAGGCAGTGGTGGCAGGTTACTACCACCACCAAACATACGTCTGATCATTGTAGCCAAATAACCCAATCCTTCTCTCGTATGATCACAAAATGTTCCTCAAGAACGATTTTTATTTGTCCCTGGGCCCAGTTGCAAACTTCAGTCAAACTTAAAGGTCTCAATTTTGGAGCAGGGACTTCTTTCTTGGGCAGTACAATTTTAATGTAAATCTAGGTTGACTGTACAGGCTGGGCCAATAAAATGTTACCACTTTTGTAATCCAAAGAAGAGGAGCGTGGATTGAACATGTCATCAATTATTGAACTGTGCGGAAAACAAGAGACAAAGTGGGAAACCTTTGGTATCAAATGTTAATTTGATGCTTCTGTTACAGGTCTGTAAATAAAATTGTCAAATAAGTTCTCATTTCAAAAACCTGTGTACGATCAAAAAGTGGTAGCATTTTATTGGCCCACCCTCTATATGGTTATGGTGGTGTTCTCACAGCTTCAAGTTCATGGCAGGACTGTACCTTTGGTTTTTCCTCACAATCCAAACTAATTTGCTTTCTGACGGTTTGGGTCTTCTTCCAGAACTTGGCAAACTGGCTACAGTTCCCAATAAAGGAGGTACAGTTGTTTGGAGCTATGATCTTTGTACCTGCAGTTGTTTAGAAATGGCTTCAAGAGACATACCTGGCTTGTTTAAATCTATGATAGTCTTTATCAGATCTACATTGAGTCCTTTAGTCCATGTAGTCATTTTAAACCTAATCAGTACTACGTAAGGGGACTAAACGACACTTAAAATCCAGCTAGGGTATACCATGGCTGACACAAAAATGTATGATGGTCACCCCAGGATGGTAGCTATAGCCAGGTAAGGGGTCATTGAAAAATTACACAGATGTTAAAATAAAAAAAAATGTTCCAATCATACTGAAAAGTATATCACATTATTTATCTGATCATGAAGTCCAAAAAGCTGTAGTTTATACATCTGTTTTTTACCCCATATCACTTAGTTAAAGGTAGTCCAAACTACAGCTTTTTGGACTACCTTTAACTAAGTGATATGGGGTAAAAACAGCACAAATGGTGGCAAAAGTCAATTTCAATTTGTACAGGGTTAAAAAGTTAAAGTTGCTCCAATTTTGGTAATTTGGTTTTTGTGTATTTTGGCTGTTTTTGAACAGCTTTTGGGCTGGAAACCATCAGCTGTATCTGACGACACTGATGATGATCATGCTTGACTACTACAAGCAGAACATGGACAGTTTTGTGAGAAATATGATAAATTTTTTAAAAAAATTCAGATAAATGATGCTTGACAATTTAATATTTGCAGTATAAAGGTGATTTGTCACTATTATTCTTGTTCAATAAGAAGTTGTAGTTTTATAGAAATTATAATATTTAAATTCCAGGGAAATACAGAAGCAAAAGGCATGTATGTTTGAGTCGGGGGGTTGAAAAAATTTTTTATCTACAAAGCGGAGCCCTGCAGAATAAGGTTGGGAACCATTGATTTATTCGGTGTGACATCATGTCGTCAAGTCTGATTCGGAATCAGAATCACTTTCTTATGAAAGAACTAATAAATTTGACCAGCGTTATTGTGATATCACTCTTCACTACACATGAGAGATGTCAGCGTATAGTGCTGGGAAAACAAAAGAGGATTGGGCTGCTTCTTTGCACATTTTAATAAAAAAAATTAAAAAAAAGCAAGAATTTTGACCTGATTTGAATAATTTCCATGACCATGGCTTTGTCTTTTTTGTTTTTTTAATATCAAATGGCATTGACAGAACATTTTCTGGGTACTATGTACTGTAGCTATTTTACAGTATTTTGCATTGCTTTGAAATGTAATTACAAAACAGAAATTTGAGGGGGAAAAAGAGTGACTTTGTTGAGTATGAGTGGGGACCAGGATTTGCAACCTGTGTCATTGTTGAACCTGTAAATTGTGAGTTATTGTTGAACACTATCTCACCACTTTTTTTTTTTTAATGCTAGAATGGCGCAGCAGCCACTGCGGTTCCGTGGCCCTACTCCTGCGCCTGCACCTACAACTGCACCACCTTCCCCGACTCCAGTGTTACGTGGCCCGCCACCACTCCTTCGGCCGCCACCTCCTCCTTTTGGGATGCTAAGGGCACCTCCTCCGCGACCCCCGTTTGCTCGGCCACCCTTTGACCCTAATATGCCACCCATTCCACCACCAGGAGGCATGCCACCACCCATTGCACCACCTCACCTACAGGTGAATCCTTTCCACTTTTCAGCAACAGTAATATCTTTAAAACTGTGGTCAGGCTGAGTGGTTATATGAGGGGAAAAAAAATTAACAATTTTTTTTTCTGCTCAATAAGCCAGCATGCAGATAACAGAAACATTGCAAAATCAACCCAACAGCACAGTGTAAGTCACAGGAAGAGGAATACAATAACATTAAAAACAGTTGCATCATCGGCAATTAAACTATTATTTTACATAGCTGACGTCAAGCGAGACAAAGCAAGACGCATTGGCACGACGAATTGTGCAGCAATGCAGGGATCAAATTTGTGCAAATGTGCCTTTATCCTCATGGAAACTCTCACAGCTGTGTTCTGCAATGCCTGAAGACTTATAATGCTCTGGTTGGCAATCCAGAGAATAAAAGATTGCAATATTTGGTTCCAATAATACACAGTACAGAAGCTTGAATTGGTGCCTTTGCATCAATCACAGACATAATCCATCTGATCATTGGAATATTCCATAACTGATAAAAGGCAATCTTGGTCACGCCACCTCTCTAATATATAAATGAAAAGATAGGCCGATCACCAAGCAAAAGTATGCAGTCATCAAATAAAATATGGTTTGGAAGGACAGATAATATCTCAGCTTCAAGGTGATACCGATGTGCTAGCTTCATCTGTGGCAAACATGCTGACTGATATTCGTCATTACTGATACCAGTGAAAATACACAATTCGTTTCGATTTCTGAGGAATTAACTGAATTCTATTCAACATAGTAGTTTATTAAAGCTGTTTGACAGTTTTAAAATTACATTGTTTCTTGTAGCTGCTCCACTTTGCTCTGGGTGTAGCACAACCAACTGTCTAACCAACTTTTTCTGTGTGCTGCATTACAATTGTATTTGCGTGCTGCCATGGCCAACAAGCCACTCTGATGCAAACAGAATAGCATGTTGAGCAGTGGCAGAGACTTTTGCAAGGCAAGAGTGTGGATAGAGACCGTTTGATTTAGGGAGAAAGATGATGTTGCATTGATATACATCTTAAATGCCACTCACTCAGTACCACCATTTATTATTTCTGTTTTTTTCAAGTAAGTAATCAGAAGTGCAGGTGGGAAAATAGATGGCTGTGTGAATTTATAGGTTTATGCTAGAAGCCTGTTTCGATGTCAGGGAACCCCAGCACTGCACATGTTCTTTGTCTTCCTGCTTCTGCTCACTTGCTGAGTACATGGGTCACCAACCCTGCTCCCGGAGAGCACCTGCCTGTTTGTTTTTCATGTCTGCCTGCATCAACATCAGGTTATTACTCACATCTGATGTTTCCTAGCTCTGTTCTTGGCTGAGCATACTGATTTGGTTGTGGGCAGGCGGTTGAGTAGGGAGAATATGAAGTACAGATCCTCTAGGAGTCAAGTTGGTGACCTAACTCAGGTGTCTGCTGCCATTTGCTGACTGAAAAAAATTAGACTGAGGTAATCAGGTGTTGGAAGACGTGGATAAGGTGCAGTGTTGGGGGTTTCTGAGGACCAGGGTTGTTTAGACTTGATAGCAGCATTATATGTTGCTTGAAGATGGGATGAGTGTTATGAGATTATTGAAATTGCAAGCACAATTATGTATAATTTTAATTCAATGCTAGATCTCCCTTTTGCTGCAGAGACCCCCATTTCTCCCCCCTCCCATTGGGAATCTTCCACCTCCACCAGGGATGTTGTTTCCTCCTGGGATGCCACCTGTTCCCACATCTGGAACCCCGGCACTCAACCCTACAGAGGAAATCTGGGTAGAGAACAAAACGCCAGAGGGAAAGGTAAAATGACAGCCATGTTTTGCATACAGCAGCTGAATTAAATGAAGGTGATTCAAATGGCCACGATATAAAGAGAATATTCATCTGATTTTGCAAGCTTATCAAGACCCAAATGTGTGAGATTTGTTACATCAAGGTGACAATATAAAACTTGGAGCCAATGAGAACAATCAGTTGCATTTTCATTCACCCCACCTGACCACTTTTTTATAGGAATGGAGAATCATGGAGCCTCTCACTATTTCCCATACGTTAGCAAAAAATGCTACCAAGCGAAGCGGAGTTGCAGGAAAATAGGCTATTGTTGATGTACTTTCCATGAGGCAAGATGTTTAAAGATCAAAATTGTATATTATCAGCACATAATCTGCCTGATCTGAAGACTGCATATACCGTGCATTTTCAATTTTGATACATTGACTTTGCCTTGTCGCTCTGGTAAAACTGGTCATAAACTAGCCTGCAATGCACAAAATAAATAATGTTTCATTAAGATCAAGTAAAATGGGCTTTGTCCTGTGTTTGTGCATGTGTGGACGTGCTACTGTTGTCCAAATCATTGCAAACTTTTAATGAATGCAAACCTGCCATCTGTTTATGTATTTGGAACAAGGATTAAATAAAAAGGAAAAACAATATTCCTGTTTGTTAAAAACTGTATAATTACTCCAGGAAAACAGATATGATAGCAAAGACCCTGTTGGCTTATACCGCATTGATTTCGCGTGTCTCAAATGGCACGTTTTGGTTAAACGTGCCATTTGTCTGTCGTGCCCTGTCGCCACCTTGGATAATCTTGTTTATGTCCACATGTTCACATTTCCTTGTAATAATTCCACATTGTTGATTCTTATATATGGTTATATACAGGCTCAGCTGGTGTTGGACAAGTTTTGTAAAGTACACTTTTATCAAAGAATCTCAAAGACCTTGGAAATTTTTGTTAGTTACTATTTCAACTTATGTCACCTTTCAAGAAAAATACAAGAATAAACAATTTTCGCTGTCACATATTCTCAGAATGCACAATTTTCACCTCAGCCTTTCTGAAGTGCAGCAAGGGGGGGGGCTTTAAATACATATTTGCCAATTGCCTTTACAGAGGTTAACCAGTTTGTTAATTCACGTGTTTGTCACAAAAATTTGCTTCCACCAACATGAAAGCAACTAGTATTGCAGTGCAAAGTAGGTATCATTTTCTGAGCTTGATCACAGATCTGTAAGGGTTTAGTTTGTTCATTTTGTGGTTTGGAGGGGGTGGGCAGAGAAACTTCATGTCTGACATTCTGCTGAAACCTGAAGTGAAATGCTGAGATGACTATAGAACATTTCTGCAGTTTGGAAAGTGAAATGTTTAGTTTAATGCTTTTTAAAAAAAAAAAAAAATCAGATTTCTCTGTACAAAACAAGTTGGAGCATTTAATTCATATGAGAGTGAATTACTGAGTGGTGATTTATGTGCTGTTATAGTTATTTAAAAGTGACATAGAATGCACCAGTGCAGCAACTGCCCCCCCACCCCAAGAGTGACAGGACACCACCTACAGCACACCTATTATTTACTTTGCTGCATCACTTTGCTGATCATGATTGCTTTGCTAGAAATGTTTGTGGTGTTTACAGTTTTTAATTTAAGGATATCTTGTGATAGTCATTGTTAAACATTAATTCTTTGCCTCTCCCATTGCCTGTAATTGCTGTTTGGAGTTGCCTGGTTCATTCTTTGCATCCTATTCTCAGGCATATTACTACAATGCCAGGACAAGAGAGTCATCGTGGAGTAAACCGGATGGTGTGAAGATCATCCAACAGTCGGAGCTCAACCCTTTGCTTGTAGCTGGGGCTGGAGCTGCAGGGACGGGGACAAGCGCAGTGGCTACTGTGGCTCCCAGCTCAAGTAGTGTTAACACTACAGCAAGCACGGCACCACCGCCAATCCTTACTCAGGCCCCTTCCACAGCTCCTTCCCGTACACTGACCTCTAGCCCAGACTCCATTATCACACCCTCACCCTCTGTGACCATCACAGGTTAGTACACAGGAATATATCAGACACACACAAAACTCAAATAACTAACCTCTCTTTTTGTCTGTGTCCCTCATAAAAGCCACAGTTGTAGCAGATCTTCCCCCAGTTGCTACAGTAACCTCAGCTGTTCCTGTATCTCCAGTCACTGTAGTGACTGTTTCCACGGTGCCATCACCTGTTACCGCAGTGCAGACTGTGCCGCTGCTCCCTGCAGCCCTGCCTCACACTGTGGCACAGCCCACAGCGGCCATACCTGCCTTTCCCCCCGTCATGGTACCGCCATTCAGGGTGCCATTACCAGGCATGCATATCCCGTTACCAGGTATGAAACACAAACTTAAAAAAAAAGGCTTCATTCCAAGAATGACCAGTCGCTGTTGTAATATATGGCTTACCTGTCGTTTTGTTTTTTAATCAAATCTCTGTTATTACAATATTCTGGCCTTGTAGCTGCCTGTGTTAGCAGACCATCTAAATGCAATTTAGTGCAATGTGGCGCTTCCATTAGTTTACAACAGCAACTGTTAGGCAATATACTACAAATGATTCAAATCACAAATTAACACTGCTGTTGTTGTGTTTGTAATGTTTAGTATTTTGTTACACTTTTTGTTGCACCTGATTGCTTTATATTGTAAAATGTTGCCTGCGCACATGAGAATATTTTGCTTTGAAAATGGTGAGAGTAGAGAGTTGTCTCTAACCCCACACAAATAAGAGTTGACAAAAAGTTGTAAAGAAAGAAAAGCTGGTGAAGAAATGCTTGGAACTGGATGGAATCAGGGAATATACACAATGCAATTATTGTTGTAGGGGCACTTGGATACAATTTGTTTAACACGTCAATTGCCAGTGGTCAGCACTTTGTCTTTCCTGGACGCATGGAGTGCTAGTCAGTAATGTTAGCTCATGAGGTGACAACTTCAGAATGAAACCGTGAGTCGTGATGGTCCTCCTCATTGCATGACTGGCCTATCCCTGATCTAATCTGAATCAATCTGACTGGATTCTGGCCAAACAGCGTGATATTTGAGCAGATGTACATGTTCACATTTACATTTTTCCATGTTTTTTGGATGTTCTTTTTTTTTTTTTTTTTTGCACCCAGTCTGTCCTTTTAGTCTATTGTTCCGAATATATGATGACCTCAATGTAAGATTTCATTCACCTCACCCCGATGGCATATTTTTGGTAAATGATAAATGGATTGCATTTCTATAGCACATTTTCATCTGAATCAGAAGCTCAAAGCACTTCACAATGATACCTTCCGTTCACCCATTCACACACCACTATGATAATTTTTGGGAAAATACATTGATAGCAACTATTTAATAAAATAATTCTATTTGAAAGTATTGCAAATAAAAGTACATTTTAGGGTCAGCACTACATTTCCTGTGGGAAGCACCACTTTTACCACAGTAAGCTCTCCATTTCCATTACACTCTGTCACACCATATTTCATGGCTGCTTGAGAGTTTTTGACTTCGCTGCAGCATTTTCATGTAAAAAGGTCTGCATGTTGGGTTTTATTTCTATGACAACATTAAATATCTTAAAATGTGTAGAGTGATTAAAACAACACTCACTAGTAACTGCTTCCATAGAAAATTAGAGTGGTGTGTCACGTCACACCTTGGGCCACAGTCATTTCACAGGTATTTGGTGCCACCTGATATTGAGGATGTGTTAACATGAAATGCTATTCATACTAAGCAAAGAAAGATCAGAATTGTGTCCACTTTCATAAGACCCATGTAGATCTTCTTATGTGCCTCTTTTTTTCCCAATACAGATCCTCCACATCCTCTTGGGACATCCAAATTAATATCTGTCCATATCAATGAGCAACTGTTTAGCCATTTAGTACAGATGTTTCAGCCAGCATTTAATGAACATAAATTAACTAGCTAGTCTTTTCTGCTCATGAATATAATCCGCATACACATAACTGCTCTTTTTAATTTTCTGTCACTTTTCTCAACTATATGTCCTATTTGATTTTTATTGTACCTGTTTTCTGTACATTATTTAGATGCAAGTTGACATTGCTTTAAGCTGTATCTATGAATTATTTTTATTGTTGCATAATATAGTATATCATACAGTATAGTGTAGTATTTTTCTTTATGAAGTGTCACATAAGTATTAAAAGTTTTAAAAAATGTTCTGTTTATCTTTCAGCTGTTAAAATAATCATAAGGACTACTTGTACTAGTAGTGCATATGCATTGTTAATTGTGGTTTTGGTGAACATTATGTCTAGCTTAGCATCAAAGTTGCAGTTGGGAAGGCTTGGTTATCAGCATTAGGAAGGGTAGAAGAGTCTTGACTTATTTTTGTGGCCGTTACATCATTGTTTGCTTCCATTGTCACTTTAGGTCTACAGTGTAATTTTATAGTAATATGTTTTTCTTTGTTTTATGACACAAATTCAAGCTTGTTTTGCTTGTATGTATCTGTATTTCCAAAAGTCAATAGGCATGCTTTAGTGGTTGTCATCCTTTGAAGTTTACGTCATTGCAAAGAAGGAAGTAGGTTTCAGGTAGTTTTTGAATGATGCTAGTAGATTGATGATGCCTTGTATGAGAGTAGAAATTTCCATCATTTACGATTGTTGTTAAGTTTGTATGCACAAGTAACCCAAAAAAGGCAAAGTAAATGTAAATTCTAACAGCAGAGTGCAGGCTTTTTGACCCATAGTTATAAATGCATACAAAAGTTTTGTATATAGAACACTCCAGGGCCAAAGCTCATTTTATACATTCCTCAAATCCATATATGCACAATGAGCTTATACATCAGCTAAAAGTGAGGAAATTAGTCTAGTAGATGCTTTGATTGTATAGCTAACAAAAATGTTGACACAGTCTCAAAACAAGGTGTGTGACCGGGTCCTGTTGCTGTTGGTCAGGGTGCTGTTGGATTATAGAGTTCCAGGGCGATGTAACATGCGGTCTGGTCTCTACACAACCAAAGTAAGCGCTGTGTTAGCATTCTCAGCGTCGCATAAGACTCTCATCCAGATGGGTGTTGAACTCCTCCAGGGTTTTCCCTTGACACCAGCCTTGCTTGTGATTTTCATGGATGGGATTTCAAGGCACAGTCAGATACTGGAGAGTGCCAAGTTTGGAGACCTGAGAATTGCATCGCTGCTTTTTGCAGATGATGTAGTTCTGTTGGCTTCATTAGATAGTGACTTTCAACGTGAAGTTGGCCAACTTTGAGGCACAATGCTGAACTTTATCCCAGAAGCAACTGGGATGAGGATCAGCACCTCCAAATCTGAGACCATGGTCCTGTTGGAAAAGGGCGGGTTGTCTCCTCTGTGTCAGAGGACTGTTACTGCCCCAATTGGAGTAATTCACGTATCTCCGTGTCTTGTTCATGAGTGGGTGTAAGATGGAGCATGAGATTGACAGGCTGATTGGATCAGCAGACTGATTGAAGCTATGTCTCAGCTCCTGCAGACACTGTACATGGCCATGGTGAATAAAGAGGTGAGCCAGAAGGCAAGGCTCTCAATTTATTAGTTGATTTGTGTGCCTATCCTTATCTATGGCTATGAGCTTTGGTTAATGACCAAAGAACAGGGTCACAGATACAAGTGGCGGAAATGTGGGTCTTCCGTTGGGTATCTGGGCTTACACTCTGGGACAGAGTGAGAAGCTTAGGGGGAACTTCAAGGAGCCAGTTAAGGTGTTTCTTGCATCTAGTGTGGATGCCTCTGGTTGTCTCTCGAGGGATGTTGTTTAGGCACGTCCAACTGGGAGGAGGCCCTGGGGAATACCCAGGGCATTGCTAGAGGGATTATATCTCCTAGCTGCCTTGGTAACATCTTGGACTCCCCCAAGAATACTCGGAGGACTTACCTGAGGATAGAGAAGTGTGGGAGGAGCTGCTTAGTCTGCTTCCACCATGACTCGGATAAGTGGCAGAAGATTAATGAAGTTCAAAATTGGGGTGTGTGTTTGAAGGGTCTCTCTCTCTCTCTCTCTCTCTCTCTCACACACACACACACATACATTTACACACACACATGCACACACACTTGAACACCATGCTAGCTGTTGTCTAGTGTCCTCTTATGATCAACCAGATGCTTGATTGTCCGTTGTTCTTGCAGGTGTAGCAATGATGCAGATAGTAGGTGCACCCTGTGTAAAGGCTGGCCCCAGCGCCAACGGTAAACACCCAGCCGCTCGACTCTAAGATCTAGATGGCATGGTAGTGAATGGTGTCTTCATGAATCACATGGTATATATGGCTACTCTCATGTATTGTCTTCAGGAAGTTCAGACAGTATAAAGGTGGGGTAAAGTAATTATCAGCGTTCTTCCAGTCCAAATGCGCTGTTTCAGTCATATTTATTGACTCTGTTCCTGTGTTGGTAAAGATTCCTGCCCCTTTTACCTTGTGAAAAATGATTGTTAGAAATATATATATTAATCCCATGCGAATAGAGACATCAGTTATATCTTGTGGAAAGGGAGTTTTCCGCTATTTATATCAAGAATGGATGTGTTTAAAGAGGCATTTTGAAGACAGTCATTGCACTAACAGCAGAGGTCTTGTAAAATCTCTATCAGTGTGTCCACACATGACAGCTCTGAAATGAAGTGGTCATGTTAATGTCAGCAACTAGCCTCTGTGCATTCCCTCACTGTGCCTCTTTTAACTGCCTGCTCTGCTTATGGATGGACTGAGTGTGCTGCAAACACACTGCACACCTCTGCATGCAAATTAAAAATTTAATCTACAAAGTCTGTGGGATAGGACACTCTTGTATGAGAGGTGTTCAGTCCACCTGCTTTGGCATACTGAGCGTGCACCTCTACGTAGTGCCTAAACATCCAAAAACAAAATGCTTGAAGCAGATTGATAAGTAGAAGCTAGTTGATATTAGAAAGTGTCCGCAGAGACGAATCTATTCTATTCAGTTTTTTTTTTTTTTTTTTTTTTTGCGCTTTATTTTTAGGAATGAAGACAGCATATGAAGTCTGTTTATTGAACAGCCCCTCCCGTTGCGGTCATTTATACCAAGCTTTCTTTTCCCGTGCGAATTGGTCATAAATATTACAGGCGTCCTGTGGTAAAATTACATTACTCCACCTCCCCATATAAAATTAATCCTGTCCAAACAGGGCTAAAGACAAATTGTTTAATTGGTGGCTGTCATATTAAAATTCAATTTTATATTCTTAAGTCTTATATTTGGCAAATTCTTTATGATCACTGATTTTGAAGTTTGTGGTTTGTTGCTGTTAGCACCTTGAGGTACATGATACACTCTGTATAGTTGTTTTTTTGTTGTTGTTGTTTGTTTGTTTGTTTTTAGCTTGTTTTAAATTCTGGTAACAATAACAATGTTAGTACTGTTTGTGTACAAGTGAGTTCTTGAGTGATAAGTGTTGTTTTCATGTTTTCTGCTTTTGTGGTATGGTTGTGTGTGTGCGCACCTGTGGACATTGCTTCCTTTATTTGTGACCTGTGTTGTTAATCAGTTTGGTCCTTCAAACTTTTTTTTTAATCCATTTCTGTCACGGTTTGTGAAGACATATGTTTAAAACATTTTTTTTATTCAGTCATCTAAATATGTTGTATTGATGTAAATGTGCCATCTGATAGAGATTTATTTAAGGTGCGGTAAATGCCTTAGTCATTTTTTTGTTTGTTTTTTTTCTTATACAGTGGTATGCAAGTGTTTTGAATCCTTGGGCTTTTAGACATTTAAAATGTATTCATTACATCAAATAAAAGTAAAAAAAAAAAATCTGTC
Source organism: Thalassophryne amazonica (assembly GCF_902500255.1). Lineage (NCBI taxonomy): Eukaryota > Metazoa > Chordata > Actinopteri > Batrachoidiformes > Batrachoididae > Thalassophryne > Thalassophryne amazonica. Next base: position 58,902,381 of record NC_047111.1, read on the forward strand.
TTCTGAACAGTGAAATTTCTCCAGTGATGCTCTTTATACTCACAGTGAAAACAAATCTCTACAGTATGATACAAATTAAATAAGTCAGAATAATGGAATGCATAAGTATGGGCATCCTTAACATTTACAGCCAGTTTTCTTTAAACAAATCAGGTGTTGGACACATGAACATTTCCACTGTATTTGGCAGTTCTTAAAAACTGAGAGATTGTTCAAGAATTTGACACGTGAGAGAAGCTATGCGGATACCCCTGACTACTCTGAAGGAGTTATAAGGTGCTGTGGTTGTGACTGTAGAAACTGCATTATACGAATTTTGTTTGTTACATCAACAGTTACACAACATCATGGTGGAATGAACAGAGGAGGAGGTTCATAAAAGCAAGACATGAAATTTCAGCTAGTTTCCCAGACACCACAACAGTTACTGGAGCCTAGATTTTAAATGTGTTCTTGATTTTAAGTAATTTTCTGTTCTACTCCACTATGAAGCTGTGACTGATGAAGCAACAGACAAATGTGATGTGTACCATTACAACTGTAGAAATATTAATATAGACAAGTCTGATTTATTTTATTACATAAAAAAGGCCAAGGGTGTTCAAACTTTGGAATGCCACTGTATAGGTTTCTAATTCAAATAAAACAGCCTTGAAATAACAAACAAATTGTTGGAAAAACTAAAATATTTGTGAAGTAGTCCACTCTAGCTATTTGTATGGCTCTGAATGAAAACTCGTAAATCATTTTATGTCTTTCTTTTCTCGCTGACAGGAATGCTTCCTGGTATGGGCCCGCCCTTAGTTTCCATGATGCACCCCCAGTTAGCTCTCTCAGCAGCTCCTGCTTCTATGGCTGGCTCACTGCAGCTACCTGAGTGGTCGGAGTACAAAACAGCTGACGGGAAAACGTACTACTACAACAATCGAACACTGGAGTCCACCTGGGAGAAACCACAGGCCTTGGTGGAAAAAGGTAGGTGTGACCCAGGAAATGGTAATCTAACTGTGAATGTGAAGCTTCATTGTAAAGCCCATTGAGCATCTGATGGATCAAAATGTGCATTACAGTCATACTTAACTAGTCCATTTACAGCTTACAGAATATACACAGGAGTTTTTTGTTTTGTATTGTTTATACCTTTCATTGCTAGATAATCACTTGTAGAAATCCATATATGTATCATATTTGGGTGAACTTGGCATTATTAACTGAAAGGCCTATACTGAAACATTTTGATATCAACTCATGTACCATCACACCCTTAGTAACAAAGTTATTATACTTTGTGGCAGAATTAGAGTAATTTTGGTGGGAGTATGTATACTTGAGTTTTTGTATTTCTTTCAACTTTTGATTCCCTTAATCAGATATTTTATTTATTTATTTATTTATGTATTTATTTTAATCTTATATACTTCCCCTTAGCACAGTAGTGTCCAAACTATTCCAGAAAGGGCCAAGGGGGTGCAGGTTTTCTTTGCAGCCACTGACTCCAGCAGGTGATTTCACTGATGAACTCATCCCACCTGCTCAAAGTGATGTTAAACAGTGAAATCACCTGCTGGAGTCAGTGGCTGCAAAGAAAACCTGCACCCACTCAGCTCTTTCTGGAATAGTTTGGACACCGCTGCCTTAGCATTTTCTTTACCTACAACAAAATAAAATCAGAAGAAATTTGGTAGCTAATTCTGTTAGGACTTTTTTTGGTGATTCAGCGGTTCTTGCTTGCAAGGTAGATAATTAAGTGATCGGTTGCTGTTATGCTTTTGTCTCTCGGTTGCCCCTTGTTGCTCAGGGTCATCACAGTGGATCCAGTACAGGGATTTGGGACAAATTTTACACTAGACGCCCTTCCTGATTCACCTCCAGTTGTACATGTATATTTTCAATTTTATTTTCATGGACACACACAGAGCCCTTGGTTCTAAGTACTAGTCAGACCTACTCTGCTTTACTTCTGAGATCTGACATGATGGGGTGCACGCAAAGCAGAATAGTTGCCATTAAATGATGAATAACTTTTCACTTAATTTGTTGAATCAAACTTTTTAAGACAGTTATTTGCTTACTTTAGCGTCTTAGCCCCTGTCTGGGGCTGCTGTCCACTGAGTCTTTACAAAAGGATTGCTGATGAGGGGGTGTGTCTTGGAGAACCTTCTTTTCAAAGCACTGTCTATACCAAAATTTTTACTTGGTGTGAAGTTACTGTAATTGGTTTAAGTTATATTTATTATGTGGAGCTGTTGTGGAAATGTGTGTGTTTCGATCTACATGTTTAAGGTTTTAGTGTATTGTTCATTTGACATTAAAATTTGCTTTGGCCAAAAAAAAAAAAAAAAAAAAAGCCATGATTTAATGGAGTCATCTGTCTAGCAAAACATACGTGTCAATGAATCATCTGTCAATCAGTCTTTTTAATTTCCGCAACTTTAAAACCGCCTTATTGATTTCAGTGAAATTGGAAGTAATGGTAACACACCATATGAGGATGTGCATGAAGGAAAATAATTCTGGGATGAGACTTTCTGTTGTTGGAGTTTTTAAAATACTGTTACATGCATAAACAGACATGTTGCCTCAGTATAGAGGTTGACTAGTTTAACTCAAGTTTCATTGCAAAAGATTCACTGTCACTAATATAGAATACATGCAAGCGACTAGTGTGGTACAGTGGAGGTATCATGTTTGGTTCCAACTTGGATCTGAAGAGGTGGTCGGTAGCCTGGAGAAATCTCTGCCTGGTCAGTGACTGGTCTGCATCATTGAAGTCACATTATGTTCGTTGTTGTGTGGTGGTTGTTGGTTTACCTTTGCTCAGTAACTGAAATTACATCTGTAACTCTCTGGTAAAATCAGTGTCAAGGTGTATTTAGTGAGCAGTGAGCACCTGTTTAAATGTATCTCACAGTGTCTATTTCCTTCCTCTCTGTTCCTAGAAAAAGAAATAGAGAAAGCCAAGGAGCGTCTGGCCCAGGAAGAGGCTGAAGCAATGGAGATGGAAGATGAAGAGATCAAAATAGAAAACACTAATAATGAGAAAGAGGTGTGTATGTAGAACAAATTAATATGTTGATTCTCCCCAAAAAAATTTTAAAGGTGTCAAAGCATTAGCAGATGTTATCTCTGTCCAGTCTCTGCACTTACGGTATGTAATTGTCAAGGAGCCTAAAGAAGAAGAAATGACAGAGGAGGAAAAAGCAGCTCAGAAAGCCAGACCTGTAGCCACCAACCCTATCCCTGGAACCCCATGGTACACGCACTACATCACAGCCTGTATTACCACGCTGCCTTTGTGAATCATCTGTAGCGTTCTGTTTTTAACTCTGTGCCCACCTGTCTGTGTCTCAATGGGTCTGTCTCAGGTGTGTGGTTTGGACCGGAGATGATCGTGTGTTCTTTTACAATCCGACCACACGGCTGTCCATGTGGGATCGACCCGAGGAGCTGGTTGGTCGAGCTGATGTTGACAAGCACATCCAGGAGCCTCCACATAAAAGAGGCATGGAGGACACCAAGAAAACAGGTGTGAACTAAAAAGTGCGCTCTCAGAACTTATTTCTGCCAACAAACAGAGGTTGGCAATCAGATGTTTGTGATGGTGTAAATGAAAATTCCAAAGCATACAAATGAATGAAAGTGCATGTCAGAGCACAAACCAACCATGATGTCAAAGGAATTGTCTGTAGACTGCCAAGACAGGATTGACTCAAGCCACAGATCTGGGGCAGGGGAGAGAAACATTTCTGCTGCTTTGAAGGTCCCAATGAGCACAGTGGCCTCTATCATCCATAAATGGAAGCAATTTGGATCCATCAGGACTCTTCAAAGAGCTGGCCACCCATCTGAAATGAGTGATCGGAGGAGAAGGACATTAGTCAGGGAGGTGACCAAGAACCCAATGGTCACTCTGTCACAGCTCCAGCATTCCTCTGTGGACAGAGGAGAACCTTCCAGAAGGACAACCATCTCCACCAATCCACCAATCAGGCCTGTATGGTAGAGTGGCCAGAGGGAAGCCACTCCTTAGTAAAAGGCAAATGACAGCCCACCTGGAGTTTGTCAAAAGACACCTGAAGGACTCTCAGACCATGAGAAACAAAATTCTCTGGTCTGATTAGAGAAAGATTAAACTCTTTGGTGTGAATTTGCATTTACTCTGCATTTAATCATTAGTGATTTATCTCTGCTCCCCTCCACAGCATGTCTTTTTCCTCGTTCTCTCCCTCAGCCCCAACCAGTCTCAGCAGAAGACTGCCCCTCCCTGAGCCTGGTTCTGCTGGAGGTTTCTTCCTGTTAAAAGGGAGTTTTTCCTTCCCACTGTCACCAAGTGCTTGCTCACAGGGGGTCGTTTTGACCGTTGGGGTTTTTCCGTAATTATTGTATGGCTTTGCCTTACAATATAAAGCGCCTTGGGGCAACTGTTTGTTGTGTTTTGTCGCTATATAAATAAAATTGATTTGAATTGATTTGAATGCCAGGCGTCGTGTTTGGAGGAAACCAGGCATCAACCCTACAGTGAAGCATAGTGGTGGCAGCATCATGCTGTGGGGATGTCTTTCAGTGGCAGGAACTGGGAGACTAGTCAAGATTGAGGGAAAGATGAATGCAGCAATCTACAGAGACATTCTGGATGAAAACCAGCTCCAGAGCGCTCTTGACCTCAGATTGAGGCGACGGTTCGTCTTTTAGCAGGACAATGTCCCTAAGCACACAGGTAAGATAACAACTCTGAATGTCCTTGAGTGGTTCAGACAGAGCCCAGACCTGAATCTGATTGAGCATCTCTGGAGAGATCTGACAATGACTGTACACCGACGCTTCCCATCCACCCTGATGGAGCTTGAGTGGTGCTGCAAAGAGGAATGGACAAAACTGCCCAAAGATAGGTGCACCAAGACTGTGGCATCATATTCAAGAACACTTGAGGCTGTAATTACTGCCAAAGTTGCATCAACAACATATTGCCCAATGGGTGTGAATACTTATGTACGTGTGATTACTTAGTGTTTTTGTTTGTTTGTTTTTTTAAATAAATTTGCCTGTTTTCATCATGGGGTGCTGCAAGTAGAATTTTGAGGGGAAAAAAAGAATTTCATCCATTTTGGAATAAGGCTGTAACATGACATATGGAAAAAGTGAAGCGCTGTGAATACTTTCCTGATGGACCGTATGAACCCTGCAGATTTTTGTTGGTTGTTGTCGGTAATAAACATGTTGACACTGATTTGTATGTAGATGTTATACAGTCAGATCAGTTTAATATTTGAAAAAAAAAAATTGTGGATGAGTGCATTAATGTTCATTGAGGGATTTTGATCTCCCACCACAATACATCATGGAAGCTGAATGGAGTGCATCAATCTGTCATGAAAGCTCTTTTAATTTGAACCTTATTGCTACGGTTACACCTACAAATGCAATGTTGTTATTATACGAAGTGGTCTGTATTTTATTAAGGGCCTTGATTTGAGACATTGAACTATGTGAGAAAAAGGGGTGTTTTCCTGTTAATGTGACTCCTCCAACGCTTCAAGGAAAACAAAGCTATGTAATATGGGTATCAAAGGACAGAAGAGATCTTGAGCTTCGCATCAGACCTTTTGTTTTTACCTAGATCCTAAAAATTGAGACATTGTCTAACTACACTAATGCAAAACTAAGATGGGGAGGAAACATTTTGGAACATTTTGTTTGTGGCCATCATGGGGGCCATTTTGGATTGATATTTCTCCCCACTCAGATTTCCAGAGGGAGCATCAGGTCCCCTCGGTCCCTGCTTGTTAAGAGAGGAAAGCATTTATGTTCCAAAAATGGCTATTTTAATTATTAATACTGAAAATAAAATTCAGTTTCAGGTAACACGTATCACCAAAGCTTGTCCTTGAAACATGTTGGTCCAGAGAAAGTCAGAAGAGTCAGAGCATTAAAATAAAGAATTTGGGTGTTGGGGAAAATACTGTTCATGACTTTGACCAATGCGTAGACTACTTCTTCTGAACTTTATGGATGGACATGTAAGGCATACATCCTTCTTTGATATTCATTCTGTATGTGTATGCACAGGTATCAGTAAAGAGGAGTTGGATATAACTGTTGCTACTGAAAGTAACTTGGAAGAAGAGCCAACCAAAGCCAAAAAACGGAAGTAAGTGATTTCTTTCTTTTACTATTGTCTTAACTTGTAGGTACATAAATATATGATCCGTCTCCTTGATTACCTTCTTTTCTGGAGTTTATGTTGCACTGGAGTATTAGTAATAGCTGTCCAAATAAGTCTCATGAAGAGCAAAAATCGTATATGTTGCATCAGTCTATAAGTCGCTTTCATTTTAAAAATGTGCTACTGCATCATGCAACAAGAAGCAAAATGAATCTAATCTGTCAATTATTTACAGCATAAACCCTGTGTTAGCAAGCAGAAGCTAACAGGCTAATTAATGTTACTGCACAAGGTACAAAGAACTCAAAAGTAAACTGCTTCTTGTCATCAATAAACAGGCAAAAGATGTCTGTAATTAATTATTTTAAAACTCTGTGACTTTTTTTTTTTACATTAGTTAGCCTTGTATTAGACCCAGTGCATCATTCTGATCGAGATCTTTTTCTTGTTTTGTGAGAGTTGGTATCCAGCTTAATAGTACATTACCACCACCTTCTGCTGTGGAGTTTGAATCAGTTTAATCTTTCAGTTGTTGTATAGGAATAGCTTGTAATGGGTGTAGACATGCCAGTTTATGGCAGTAGTAATGCAGTATTTTCATTTATTAATTTATTTGCTCCCCCCCACCAAATATATATATACTAGCTGGGGTACCCGGCATTGCCCAGGTTAACCTGTTTAAGATATAATCTACAAAATATTCCAAAGTTTATATTTTGTCATAATTGTAGATATCTTATAAGTATATATGTAGTCCGAATAGGCAAAGGTTTGAACTAAAAACCCAAAATAGGTGGAATCCCCAAACCAAGAGAGAAAACTGAATTTTGCTGCATGCAAGAAACAACAATGAAGTTCTTCAGACTTTATATTGCAGATCAAGTATGCTCATAATCATTAATCAGAATTGATGGTATGACCTTTATAATTGTTGATACATTGCAAATCTAGTTTATAAGAATGCTACAAAAATAAAATGGCTTTTAAGCAAATGTTAATTTTGGATTTGAGATGTTGAATATATATTTAAATGTAGCTTTTGTAGCCAGTAGTTCTGAAGAGCCTCTTGGTAGACAATGTTCCTTGTCCTTCTGTCAGGAAAGTGGATATACAGCTGATTGGGGTTACCAACTCTGGAGCATCTGACTAACTAACTGTGGAAGATCGCAGGTTCTGCCATATTCAGGCCAGCCACATTATTAGCAAAAGTAGTGGTTTCTTTTTGCACACTTTGAGGCATTCCATCTTTAAATTGTGTAAATGTTGCCTTGCATATTTCTTAAAGTTATGCATTCATTGGTATATTTAGAGAACAAACAATCTTTTCAGTTGTAAAAAAAAAAGAGGTTTGACCACTAAAAACAGTTTGAGCCATGAAACATCAACATACCAAAACTATTAGATCAACCCCAAAGCTAGTGCACTATTATAATAGGACAGCAGGTTGTGAAGAGTTGATAAATAACAAAATTTAATTTATGATATTTACATCATAATGAACAGCCTATATACAACGCGCCACTGGAGAACACAGGCTCTATGCCCGCTTACTGGCTGATTGAAAGGGTGTTGCCCCATCAGCAGTTAGAACTACATCACTTTTTCAAATGATCTGCAGAGTCCCATTGTGATACAGAAAACATGCGTTTGCCTGATACATTATGATCAACGCTAGGCAAGTGATACACATCATGTACACTCTACACCTTTATTTTTAGAAAATGTGCAAATGTTTAGAAATACATGTACAAATTGCAAGAAAAGACAAAGTTTGATATTTTATCCAGTAAACTTTTAAAGTTTAATTTACAGTCTGTGGTTGAAAGCTCTCTGCTAAGAGTGAAAACCTTCATTCCAAGAAGGAATAGGCTGTATTCGGATAAGTATTATATCATAGTGATTGTGTATAAGTTTTATCAGCCACCAATGCCTGGCATGGGGAGAACTATCAAAATTCATGTGGATTGACACACACACACACCCAGCCACCCCCACCCCCTCTCAGCCACCAATGCCTGGCATGGGGAGAACCCATCTACATCTCTGAGGTGGCACCTTATCTGCAGTTCTAAATCCTTGTTCCTGGGGACAGCATTATGAAGAGTTTACCCTGTATTTATTTTGAAGTTGATAAACATAACGCAGTATTGGCCATTAGGTACAGAAAAATCTCAATTTGAGGGTGCATATTGCCATAATGATTAAACCAGATTTAAGGACTTTTTTTTAAGTAGGATGGCATATCTACTCATTCACACATGGTGTCAAATATCATGGGTGTAATATTGGTAGAGGGGAGTATGGGGATAACAAAGCACATGGAAGAAAGTTACTTTGTACTGAATTGTGTATTTATATTCTTACAATCAAAATGTTCAGTATATGATTAGTCAGTAAATGACAAAATACTCACATTTGTTTTTGCTATAAACAGGTCTGAAAACACTAAAGTTTATAGAGTTGTTCAAATCTTTTCAAGGAGAGTCATACAGGTTTGTAGCACCCACGTGCAGCATGTGCAGAGAAAGGATGCATTCATATCAAGGGGGATATTTGAATCTGCTTGGTTATACAACCAAGCTGGCATGCACACCCATGCTATGTGTTCTAGCCAACAGCCAGCAGCAGATAGCCCAGGAGTCTGGGCTCTGTTTATAGCAGTAGGCAGGCTACTGAGCTCCTGCATATATGCATAGGGGCAGCGGCCAGCTATTAAAGCTGAGAGATTTGTGCTGGAGTACAACTGCCACTGAGGTACATATGGTTCAACTGTATGTATCAGATTATTGTTAATATTGTTGTCTTAATATTAATTTTTTTGTTTGAAAACAGTACCAGGTTGTAGCCCATGTCATGGTGGTTCAGAATATGTAACTTTGGGGAGTTCACCTTTTGTAGTTTTAGAGCCTATTCCGGACAGACAGAAAGAAAAAACTATGTATCAGATTATTGTTAATATTGTTGTCTTAATATTATTATTTTTTTTTTTTTGAAAATAGTACCAGGTTGTAGCCCATGTCATGGTGGTTCAGAATATGTAACTTTGGGGAGTTCACCTTTTGTAGATTTAGAGCCTATTCCGGACAGACAGAAAGACAAAAGTAGCCATTTATGGATATGTGTGTGTGTGTGTGTGTGTGTGTGTGTGTGTGTGTGTGTGTGTGTGTGTGTGTGTGTGTGTGTGTGTGTGTGTGTGTGTGTGTGTGTGTGTGTGTGTGTGTGTGTGTGTGTGTGTGTGTTGTTTGATATATTAGTCGCAGGAACAGAAAAGTAACTAAAACAAGAGGTCACTTATAGTCCTGGAAAATATGGTCCACCGTCTGCCACCCTTATTTATTTGCTCCTTTACTGGGTGTCCTCGCCAAACTTCTCCAAGTCTGATTTTTGTATTTTCATTCATGTAGAAAGGAGGAAATGAAGGAAGCAGACTCAGAAAAGGAAGCAGCAATGGAAGCAGAGCTCAGAGCTGCCAGAGAGAGAGCGACAGTGCCTCTTGAAGCCCGGATGACCCAGTTCAAGGACATGCTGTTAGAAAGAGGGGTAATGGAAACTCAACATCTTAAGGTGGCAGGTCTATCCCTGGATGATATATGTTGATCTCAGGAATGCATTTTCATATACAACATTACATTTCAGAAAAATACTGTTGGTATCACAGGACAAAGATGTGAACCCCTTGCCCCATAGTAAAATATTGGTACTTTACAACATAACATGTAGTAAAAATAAATAAATAAACATTTTGAATGACCATGATCTTCTGAACCTAAAGTTAATAAGGTTCTTGGAGTCGGGCTACCCAGCATGCATACAGAGTTTGATCAAAATGTGCCAAAGAAGTGATTATAATTTTGAGCACTTTTTGGTTTGAAAGAAAATCCTCCCAGTGTCCCCGATCTTTGTCTTTTTTATCCTAAAATCAATAGGTTTGAATGCTGATGTGGCTGAAACATACCTTGATGGTTTTGTGTATGTATTCACGACTACAAAATAATCATATTTAATAAATAAATACTTAAATATTTGCAATGAAGTTGGGGCTCACTGTTTTACTTTTGACTAAGTTTGAACGAGTGTTGTTTTAAGTGTGTAATTATAGCTGTAACAGAATCACAAATTATTTTCTGCATTGTCTGTTTTTGTTCCTGGTCTTAACTTTAGGTATCTGCATTCTCAACTTGGGACAAAGAGCTGCATAAGATTGTGTTTGACTCTCGTTACCTTCTGCTCAACCCAAAAGAGAGGAAACAGGTTCAGTTTGCCACTGTTGGTTCTTCTGTCTCTGGATTGTTCTCACATCATAGCTCTTTACACCCGCCTTTAGTATTTTTTTCAATACTGAGCTCATTTTTTTGTGCACATGTTCCAATCAGGTATTTGATCAGTATGTGAAAACACGAGCAGAGGAGGAGAGGAAGGAGAAGAAAAACAAACTGATGCATGCCAAAGATGAGTTCAGGAGGATGATGGAAGAGGCGAAGCTTACAGCCAGGTACATGCAATTGTTTCTGTTGGTGATATGTTATATAGTGTTTTTTTTTTTTCATGCAACAAGAAACAGAATGAATCAAATTTAAGAAATTAGTGACGGTAATATTTGGCATGAAAAGGCTTATTTTGTGCTGAGAGTTACAGTGGGGAAAATAAGTATTTGACCCCCTGTCAGTTTTGCAGGTTTTTCCACCTACAAAGAATGGAGAGGTCTGTAATTTTTATTGTAGGTACACTTCAACTGTGAGAGACAGAATCAAAAAAAAAAAAAATTATAATCCAGAAAATCACATTGTATGATTTTTAAATAATTAATTTGCATTTTATTGCATAAAATACGTATTTGATCCCCTAGAATAACAGAGCTTAACAATTGGTACAGAAACATTTGTCTGCCATTACAGAGGTCAGATGTTTCCTGTAGTTCTTGACCACGTTTTCACACACTGCAGCAAGGATTTTGGTCCACTCCTCCATACAAATCTTCTCCAAAGCTTTCAGATTTGGAGTTTCAGCTGTCTTGACTCTTGTAGAGAAGAATAAAAAAAGACAGAAGTCAGACTACCAGAGTAAGAATTTTAGCAGAGGAAGCTTCTGCAATTTGAAGCGAAACGTCCTCACGTCAAGCAACCCAGTCCAGTCGAAGATTCAAGCTTCTCTACTACATAATTGTTGTCTTCTACCAAGCTCTACAGTTTTGTCCCTGGTGTCCTTAGACAGCTCTTTGGTCTTGGCTATGGTGGACAGGTTGGAGTGTGATTGATTGTGTGGACAGGTGTCTTTTATACAGGTAACAAGTTCAAACAGGTGCAATTAATACAGGTAAAGAGTGCAGAATAAGAGGGCTTCTTAAAGATAAATTAGCAGATCTGTGTGAGCCAGAATTCTTGCTGGTTGGTAGGGGATCAAATACTTATTTTATGCAAATGCAAATGAATTATTTAAAAATCATACAATGTGATTTACTGGATTTTTTTTTTTGTTGTTCTTCTTTTGTTTTTTTTTGTTTTTTTTAGATTCTGTCTCTCACAGTTGAAGTGTACCTATGATAAAAATTACAGACCTCTCCATTCTTTGTAGGTGGGAAAACTTGCAAAACGGACAGTGGGTCAAATACTTATTTTCCCCACTGTACGAAATTTTATTCTGCGCTAAAAATGTTATGGAGATACAAAATTATCTTTGCATGAAATATTAGTGTCAATTGGTTATACAGTATTTTTAATATTCCTCAGAAACTAAATGTAGTTGGATTGTTATTGTTTGGTATGATATTTACCAGTATATCAATCAATCAATCAATTTTTTATATAGCGCCAAATCACAACAAACAGTTGCCCCAAGGCGCTTTATATTGTAAGGCAAGGCCATACAATAATTATGTAAAACCCCAACGGTCAAAACGACCCCCTGTGAGCAAGCACTTGGCTACAGTGGGAAGGAAAAACTCCCTTTTAACAGGAAGAAACCTCCAGCAGAACCAGGCTCAGGGAGGGGCAGTCTTCTGCTGGGACTGGTTGGGGCTGAGGGAGAGAACCAGGAAAAAGACATGCTGTGGAGGGGAGCAGAGATCGATCACTAATGATTAAATGCAGAGTGGTGCATACAGAGCAAAAAGAGAAAGAAACAGTGCATCATGGGAACCCCCCAGCAGTCTACGTCTATAGCAGCATAACTAAGGGATGGTTCAGGGTCACCTGATCCAGCCCTAACTATAAGCTTTAGCAAAAAGGAAAGTTTTAAGCCTAATCTTAAAAGTAGAGAGGGTGTCTGTCTCCCTGATCTGAATTGGGAGCTGGTTCCACAGGAGAGGAGCCTGAAAGCTGAAGGCTCTGCCTCCCATTCTACTCTTACAAACCCTAGGAACTACAAGTAAGCCTGCAGTCTGAGAGCGAAGCGCTCTATTGGGGTGATATGGTACTACGAGGTCCCTAAGATAAGATGGGACCTGATTATTCAAAACCTTATAAGTAAGAAGAAGAATTTTAAATTATATTCTAGAATTAACAGGAAGCCAATGAAGAGAGGCCAATATGGGTGAGATATGCTCTCTCCTTCTAGTCCCCGTCAGTACTCTAGCTGCAGCATTTTGAATTAACTGAAGGCTTTTTAGGGAACTTTTAGGACAACCTGATAATAATGAATTACAATAGTCCAGCCTAGAGGAAATAAATGCATGAATTAGTTTTTCAGCATCACTCTGAGACAAGACCTTTCTGATTTTAGAGATATTGCGTAAATGCAAAAAAGCAGTCCTACATATTTGTTTAATATGCGCTTTGAATGACATATCCTGATCAAAAATGACTCCAAGATTTCTCACAGTATTACTAGAGGTCAGGGTAATGCCATCCAGAGTAAGGATCTGGTTAGACACCATGTTTCTAAGATTTGTGGGGCCAAGTACAATAACTTCAGTTTTATCTGAGTTTAAAAGCAGGAAATTAGAGGTCATCCATGTCTTTATGTCTGTAAGACAATCCTGCAGTTTAGCTAATTGGTGTGTGTCCTCTGGCTTCATGGATAGATAAAGCTGGGTATCATCTGCGTAACAATGAAAATTTAAGCAATACCGTCTAATAATACTGCCTAAGGGAAGCATGTATAAAGTGAATAAAATTGGTCCTAGCACAGAACCTTGTGGAACTCCATAATTAACTTTAGTCTGTGAAGACGATTCCCCATTTACATGAACAAATTGTAATCTATTAGACAAATATGATTCAAACCACCGCAGCGCAGTGCCTTTAATACCTATGGCATGCTCTAATCTCTGTAATAAAATTTTATGGTCAACAGTATCAAAAGCAGCACTGAGGTCTAACAGAACAAGCACAGAGATGAGTCCACTGTCCGAGGCCATAAGAAGATCATTTGTAACCTTCACTAATGCTGTTTCTGTACTATGATGAATTCTAAAACCTGACTGAAACTCTTCAAATAGACCATTCCTCTGCAGATGATCAGTTAGCTGTTTTACAACTACCCTTTCAAGAATTTTTGAGAGAAAAGGAAGGTTGGAGATTGGCCTATAATTAGCTAAGATAGCTGGGTCAAGTGATGGCTTTTTAAGTAATGGTTTAATTACTGCCACCTTAAAAGCCTGTGGTACATAGCCAACTAACAAAGATAGATTGATCATATTTAAAATCGAAGCATTAAATAATGGTAGGGCTTCCTTGAGCAGCCTGGTAGGAATGGGGTCTAATAAACATGTTGATGGTTTGGATGAAGTAACTAATGAAAATAACTCAGACAGAACAATCGGAGAGAAAGAGTCTAACCAAATACCGGCATCACTGAAAGCAGCCAAAGATAACGATACGTCTTTGGGATGGTTATGAGTAATTTTTTCTCTAATAGTTAAAATTTTGTTAGCAAAGAAAGTCATGAAGTCATTACTAGTTAAAGTTAATGGAATACTCAGCTCAATAGAGCTCTGACTCTGTCAGCCTGGCTACAGTGCTGAAAAGAAACCTGGGGTTGTTCTTATTTTCTTCAATTAGTGATGAGTAGAAAGATGTCCTAGCTTTACGGAGGGCTTTTTTATAGAGCAACAGACTCTTTTTCCAGGCTAAGTGAAGATCTTCTAAATTAGTGAGACGCCATTTCCTCTCCAACTTACGGGTTATCTGCTTTAAGCTACGAGTTTGTGAGTTATACCACGGAGTCAGGCACTTCTGATTTAAAGCTCTCTTTTTTTAGAGGAGCTACAGCATCCAAAGTTGTCTTCAATGAGGATGTAAAACTATTGACGAGATACTCTATCTCACTTACAGAGTTTAGGTAGCTACTCTGCACTGTGTTGGTATATGGCATTAGAGAACATAAAGAAGGAATCATATCCTTAAACCTAGTTACAGTGCTTTCTGAAAGACTTCTAGTGTAATGAAACTTATTCCCCACTGCTGGGTAGTCCATCAGAGTAAATGTTATTAAGAAATGATCAGACAGAAGGGAGTTTTCAGGGAATACTGTTAAGTCTTCTATTTCCATACCATAAGTCAGAACAAGATCTAAGATATGATTAAAGTGGTGGGTGGACTCATTTACTTTTTGAGCAAAGCCAATAGAGTCTAATAATAGATTAAATGCAGTGTTAAGGCTGTCATTCTCAGCATCTGTGTGGATGTTAAAATCGCCCACTATAATTATCTTATCTGAGCTAAGCACTAAGTCAGACAAAAGGTCTGAAAATTCACAGAGAAACTCACAGTAACGACCAGGTGGACGATAGATAATAACAAATAAAACTGGTTTTTGGGACTTCCAATTTGGATGGACAAGACTAAGACTCAAGCTTTCAAATGAATTAAAGCTCTGTCTGGGTTTTTGATTAATTAATAAGATGGAATGGAAGATTGCTGCTAATCCTCCGCCCCGGCCCGTGCTACGAGCATTCTGACAGTTAGTGTGACTCAGGGGTGTTGACTCATTTAAACTAACATATTCATCCTGCTGTAACCAGGTTTCTGTAAGGCAGAATAAATCAATATGTTGATCAATTATTATATCATTTACCAACAGGGACTTAGAAGAGAGAGACCTAATGTTTAATAGACCACATTTAACTGTTTTAGTCTGTGGTGCAGTTGAAGGTGCTATATTATTTTTTCTTTTTGAATTTTTATGCTTAAATAGATTTTTGCTGGTTATTGGTAGTCTGGGAGCAGGCACCGTCTCTACGGGGATGGGGTAGTGAGGGGATGGCAGGGGGAGAGAAGCTGCAGAGAGGTGTGTAAGACTACAACTCTGCTTCCTGGTCCCAACCCTGGATAGTCACGGTTTGGAGGATTTAAGAAAATTGGCCAGATTTCTAGAAATGAGAGCTGCTCCATCCAAAGTGGGATGGATGCCGTCTCTCCTAACAAGACCAGGTTTTCCCCCAGAAGCTTTGCCAATTATCTATGAAGCCCACCTCATTTTTTGGACACCACTCAGACAGCCAGCAATTCAAGGAGAACATGCGGCTAAACATGTCACTCCTGGTCTGATTGGGGAGGGGCCCAGAGAAAACTACAGAGTCCGACATTGTTTTTGCAAAGTTACACACCGATTTAATGTTAATTTTAGTGACCTCCGATTGGCGTAACCGGGTGTCATTACTGCCGACGTGAATTACAATCTTACCAAATTTACGCTTAGCCTTAGCCAGCAGTTTCAAATTTCCTTCAATGTCGCCTGCTCTGGCCCCCGGAAGACAATTGACTATGGTTGCTGGTGTCGCTAACTTCACATTTCGCAAAACAGAGTCGCCAATAACCAGAGTTTGATCCTCGGCGGGTGTGTCGTCGAGTGGGGAAAAACGGTTAGAAATGTTAACGGGTTGGTGATGTACACGGGGCTTCTGTTTAGGGCTACGCTTCCTCCTCACAGTCACCCAGTCAGCCTGCTTTCCCGGTTGCTCGGGATCTGCCAGGGGGTAACTAACGGCGGCTAAGCTACCTTGGTCCGCACCGACTACAGGGGCCTGGCTAGCTGTAGAATTTTCCACGGTGCGGAGCCGAAAACTTCCAACCAAATGTTTTCCAACTTGGGTTGCTTAAGCATTTCTGTGGAGAAACCCAGGACTTCTCCCACTCTTTGTCTTCAATTATGCTGTTGACCTTTAATTTCCATTTACCTGCAATCTTTAATGTATTGTTGGCTGAATCCACCTGAATCTTACTGTATAGAAAAGGTATAAGACCAGAAAGTCTCATACTAGCGTTATTTCCGGTCTAGGAGGCTGGATACAAAACACTCACATGGCTTAATGTATGTTTTGCAGTCAATGATGGGCATGATTAAACTCAAATTCCTTTTAAAACTGAATTATATTGTGCTTTTTCCATTGGTTGCAGCCACCAGAGAGTCCCAACCACATGTTGTATCATGTGTACCGGGTGCCTATTATTTTAAATTTATTAATTTATGTTGAGTGGCATGTTGCTAAACTAGACATAAATGTCATTCTGACATCATACCAGCAACATCAAACAATTAACACCTTTTACTGGAGTTTCTATGACTGGGAAAGGATAGACAATATATATATATATATATATATATATATATATATATATATATATATATATATATATATATATATATATATATATATATATATATATATATATATATATATCTTTCAGAAAGGTGCTGTTGGGTGGACAGCAGCTAACTGAGCCATCAAAAATAAATAAATAAAAATGCATGTGCGTGCGCACCCACCCACCCACCCACACACACACACACACACACACACACACACACACAAGAAAAACACAAGCTGAATGCACACTGTAAAACAGTTTGTAATAAAAGTAATTAGCAGCTTTGTGTAAATACACATATGACTCCTGTGTGTATGCATGTTCCTGACTTCTGTTGCAACATTTTGTCACAGATAAGGTTCATCCAGGAAACAATGGAAAAAAGCTATTTTGTAGCAGCACTTTGTGTATTTTGATAAAAACAAACATTTAGAGAGTTTTAGAGCGTACGGCCGTTGACAGACCACACGCGGCAGTGATAAACGCTTGAGGTACGTGTTTGTGTGCAGCGGCTTCAAATTCAAATTTATTTATATAGCACATTTAAAACACAGCTGCAGCTGACCAAAGTGCTTCACAATAATAGCAATACAAAAGTGTAAAATATTAAAGGAAAGGAATAAAATAAATAAATAATCTAAAAATACAGAGCAGAATAGCAGAGCAAAGCATACCCTACTTAGCCAGTGTTGAAAGCCAGGGAGAAGAGATGAGTTTTCAGTCTGGACTTAAACTGTCCCACAGACTCTGAGGACCTGACAGTCAGCGGAAGATCGTTCCAGAGTCGTGGTGCTGCCACAGAAAAGGCTCTATCACCTCTAGATTTAAGCCTGGCTTTAGGAACAGCCAGGAGAAGCTGGTCAGCTGACATCAGAGCCCTACGTGGAGTGTACGGCTGCAAGAGCTCACTCAGATACATCGGGCCTATACAGTGCAGACACTTAAAAACAATCAGCAAAACTTTATATTTAACACGAAAGAAGACAGGGAGCCAGTGTAAGGTGCAGAGCACAGGGGTGATGTGCTCATGCTTCTTTGTTTTAGTCAAAAGGCGGGCTGCAGCATTCTGTACACTCTGCAGGCACTGTAGGGAGCGCTGGTCCAGCCCAACATAGAGAGCATTACAATAATCCAGACGTGACGTTATAAATGCATGGATAGCTCTTTCAAAATCAACTCGAGTAAAATAAGATTTAATCTTGGAAAGAGTCCTCAGCTGAAAGAAGCTGGCCCTGATGACAGAGCTGATGTGCTTATCAAATCTGAACAATGGGTCAACTATCACCCCTAGATTTTTTACAAAAGGGCGGCAAAAAGTGGACAGAGGACCAATAACACTGTCTTGTCCTTGTAGAGGGTTTTACTTTGCCCGAACACTAAAATCTCAGTTTTATTTTTATTAAGATTCAGAAAATTAGCTCTCATCCGGACTTGTAATCATTTAGACAGTCCTGTACTATTTTTACAGCAGCCTGGGTATCACACGAAATTACAGGAAGGTAAATCTGAATGTCGTCTGCAAAACAATGAAAACAGACTTTGTGCTTTTTAAAAACAGACCCAAGAGGGATCATGTACAAAGCAAAGAGAAGTGGTGCTAAAATTGAGCCCTGGGGCACGCCATATTTAAGAGGAGACACAGAGGAAGAGTATTGTCCTACATTAACAGAAAAACTTCTGTTGGAAAGATAGGACCGAAACCAATTTAGCGCTGAACCCTTAATACCTATGTGCGTCTCAAGCTGAGTCACAAGGACACTGTGGTCCACTGTGTCAAAGGCTGCAGATAAATCTAAAAGCAGAAGAACCGCAGAGTTCCCAGCATCAAGAGTTAAAAGAAGGTCATTGAAAACTTTTAAAAGGGCTGTTTCAGTACTGTGTCTTAATTTAAAACCAGATTGAAACTTCTCCCCTATTACAATAAGATCCAGATATGCCTGCAATTGGTCATAAACAGCTTTCTCTAAGACTTTAGACACAAATGGCAATTTAGAGATCGGTCTATAGTTGGACAACACATTTGGGTCAAGATTGTTCTTTTTGATGAGCGGCTGGACTACAGCATGTTTAAGAGCTGACGGAAAACAGCCACTTGATAGAGAAGCGTTCACAAGTTCAGCAATGTATGGACCAATACACTGAAAAACATCTTTAAACAAATGACCTGGAACAATGTCCAAAGTGCAGGAAGAAGACTTAAGATGATTAACATGACTTAAGATGATTTAAGTCATGCTTAAATCATGTCCATTCTCATGAAATCTTGCCTTTCCAGCCCTATTAAGAGTGTGTGTGTGTGTGTTTGTGTATGTAATATATATGTATATGTGTGCGCATCTCTGAAAACTTACGGGTTATCTGCTTTAAGCTACGAGTTTGTGAGTTATACCACGGAGTCAGGCACTTCTTATTTAAAGCTCTCTTTTTCAGAGGAGCTACAGCATCCAAAGTTGTCTTCAATGAGGATGTAAAACTATTGACGAGATACTCTATCTCACTTACAGAGTTTAGGTAGGTAGGTACTCTGTACTGTGTTGGTATATGGCATTAGAGAACATAAAGAAGGAATCATATCCTTAAACCTAGTTACAGTGCTTTCTGAAAGACTTCTAGTGTAATGAAACTTATTCTCCACTGCTGGGTAGTCCATCAGAGTAAATGTAAATGTTATTAAGAAATGATCAGACAGAAGGGAGTTTTCAGGGAATACTGTTAAGTCTTCTGTTTCCATACCATAAGTCAGAACAAGATCTAAGATATGATTAAAGTGGTGGGTGGACTCATTTACATTTTGAGCAAAGCCAATAGAGTCTAATAATAGATTAAATGCAGTGTTGAGGCCGTCATTCTCAGCATCTGTGTGGATGTTAAAATCGCCCACTATAATTATCTTATCTGAGCTAAGCACTAAGTCAGACAAAAGGTCTGAAAATTCACAGAGAAACTCACAGTAGCGACCAGGTGGACGATAGATAATAACAAATAAAACTGTTTTTTGGGACTTCCAATTTGGATGGACAAGACTAAGAGTCAAGCTTTCAAATGAATTAAAGCTCTGTCTGGGTTTTTGATTAATTAATAAGATGGAATGGAAGATTGCTGCTAATCCTCCGCCCCGGCCCATGCTACGAGCATTCTGACAGTTAGTGTGACTCGGGGGTGTTGACTCATTTAAACTAACATATTCATCCTGCTGTAACCAGGTTTCTGTAAGGCAGAATAAATCAATATGTTGATCAATTATTATATCATTTACCAACAGGGACTTAGAAGAGAGAGACCTAATGTTTAATAGACCACATTTAACTGTTTTAGTCTGTGGTGCAGTTGAAGGTGCTATATTATTTTTTTCTTTTTGAATTTTTATGCTTAAATAGATTTTTGCTGGTTATTGGTGGTCTGGGAGCAGGCACCGTCTCTACGGGGATGGGGTAATGAGGGGATGGCAGGGGGAGAGAAGCTGCAGAGAGGTGTGTAAGACTACAACTCTGCTTCCTGGTCCCAACCCTGGATAGTCACGGTTTGGAGGATTTAAGAAAATTGGCCAGATTTCTAGAAATGAGAGCTGCTCCATCCAAAGTGGGATGGATGCCGTCTCTCCTAACAAGACCAGGTTTTCCCCAGAAGCTTTGCCAATTATCTATGAAGCCCACCTCATTTATTGGACACCACTCAGACAGCCAGCAATTCAAGGAGAACATGCGGCTAAACATGTCACTCCCGGTCCGATTGGGGAGGGGCCCAGAGAAAACTACAGAGTATATGCACTAACCACTCTTTGAAAAAGACTGCCTTAACATAAGGGGTACATCAAAAAGGTGTTTTAATCATCGAAATTCAGCATGAAAAGTAAGTGATATAATTTAATTATGCAGTGTTAATTTTTTAATTTGTACAGGACAACGTTCAGTGAATTTGCAGTGAAGTATGGCCGAGATCCACGATTTAAGACCATAGAGAAGATGAAGGACAGGGAAGCCATCTTCATCGAATTCATTACTGCTATGAGAAAGAGAGAAAAAGAGGATTCCAAGTCCAGAGGAGATAAGGTATCATTCACTCACTCTACAGTTCCAGCTTCTCACTCTCAAACAAGAAGGCAGGATGGCATTGAACTCAGTGTCTGTCATTGTATAATAGTAAAATCCTGTCAACTGTAAAAGTTGTCTGCTGTACCCAGCCGTGACCTCTGTAGGACCTGTAGAGGTTATGTTGTGAGAAGAAACCAAATGGAGTCTTGCATTGTATTATTATTGTTATTTTAATATTTAGACTAGTTGTTCTGTTGCATGTTATTCCAGGTGAAGCAGGACTTCTTTGACTTACTGAGCGAGCAGCATGTAGAGGGGGGGCAGCGTTGGAGCAAAGTGAAGGAACGGTTGGAAACAGATCCTCGATACAAGACTGTGGACAACTCATCACTCAGAGAAGAACTTTACAAGCAGTACATGGAAAAGCTAGCCAAGGTAGGTTGTGTGTGGGTGTGGCCACACTGAGCACATTGTGTTGCTACTGTCAGACAGAGCAAAACTTGTCACTCTCATGGGAGAACTGTTTTTGCTGTTCCCCTCTAGTTAGCTGGTAGATTGCTCAAACTCCCACGGCTCTGCCCATCAGTTAATGTTAGCAGCCACAGCTTTCAACAGAAGGTGCCAAACGTCAGAATCTGACATCTACTCCACTTTTTTTTTCCTTTTTTTTTTTTTTACTCCTACCGACACAGATTTGAACATAACACTTCCAAATATATTTTCAGGACGGGATGTGTGTTTCTCATTGTGTGTCGCATGATGGTGACTTGAGTGCAGCAAAATTTCACCCATCGTTCACACAACAGAGCCTCTGTGTCTACTTTTTAAACATAATCATGCTGTAAGTATCTGTGCAGCTACTCTATAACCCACATTAAATTTTTTCTCAACAATTTCCTAAGCTTTCAAAGACGAAAGTTCACCTTCACAGCCTCTTCCATATCCCCTGCAGGCTTAATTATTTTTTGTTTGTTGTGCTGTTTCTAGCTCTTTCATCAGTAGCTAAATCAACACTTTGCAGTAGATAACTGTCATTCACATTGATCTACAAGCTAAAAATTGCAGACATTGTTCTTCTATGTATGGGGGGCGATTGAGAAGTTTTGAGCTTGGCTCAGAAAAAGTAGGGTGTGGTTCTTCATCTTTTGCATTCTGCAAAACTATCATTGCACCCAGTGAGTCAAAACTTCACACATTCTGAAGAAATGAAACTCGTTAAGTGAAACGTGAAATCTAATCCTGTATCTGGTCACCTACAGAACATGGACATTGAAAAGGAGCGAGAGTTGGAGCGACAGGCGCGAATCGAAGCCAGTCTCCGAGAGAGGGAGCGGGAGGTGCAAAAGGCGCGATCTGAACAGACCAAAGAGATTGACAGAGAGAGGGAACAACACAAAAGAGAGGAGGCGATCCAGAATTTCAAAGCTCTGATGTCTGACATGGTGAGATGCTGTTATTTATTATATGCTTGTTTTAAATTTACCAATAAAGTATGGAGTTGGGTGGCAGAATATAATAAATAAACTTTGTCGAAACGATGACAGACAAAGCTCAAACAATACAATAAATACAGTTTCCACTAAGACACTTAAAAAGCATTTAAACCCAAAAACAGGCATTATAAGCAACAACTAATTACTCAACTTGGTTCTTCTCTGATAACGATTAGCCTGTTGATTTGGCACAAATTTTATGCAACAATGCTCTTACTTACACAACTCCCTATGACATGGAGAATGGACATAGGTGGTCTTGAACCAGAAACCTTCTGTTAGGGAAACAAGCACACTAACTGCCTGCACTCATTCCACCAGCAGAATATAGGTTTTGGTCATTATTAAGTAATTTTTCAGGGTCATAATGTGTGTTGCCACAAAGCACAAAATATAAAAGGTTCTTCAGGAAAGCCATATGAACTCAATGACAAAGATCTCATCTAACTGCAACCCCAATTCCAATGAAGTTGGAATTGGGGTTGCAGTTAGATGAGCTCTTCAGCCTATATTCAATTGAATACACCACAAAGACAAGATATTTAATGTTCAAACTGATAATCAGATTCTGAAAATGTTGAAATTTTGAAATGGATGCCTACAACATGTTTCAAAAAAGCTGGGACAGTGGTATGTTTACTACTGTGTTACATCTTTCTTTCTAACAACACTTAATAAGCGTTTTGGAACTGAGGACACTAATTGTGTCATGATTGGGTATAAAAGGATCATCCTCAAAAGTCTCAGCTGTTCACAAGCAAAGATGGGGCGAGGATCACCACTTTGTGAAAACTGCATGAAAAATAGCCCAACAGTTTAAGAACAATGTTTCTCAATGTTCAATTGCAAGTCCATCATCTACAGTCCATAATATAATCAGAAGATTCAGAGAATCTGGAGAACTTTCTACATGTAAGCAGCAAGGCTGAAAACCTAACATTGAATGCTCGTGCCCTTCGATCCCTCAGGTGGCACTGCATTAAAAACCGACATTGTGTAAAGGATCTTACCGCATGGGCTCAGGAACACTTCAGAAAACCATTGTCAGTTAACACAGTTTGTCGCTACATCTACAAGTGCAAGTTAAAACTCTACCATGCAAAGCGAAAGCCATACACCAACAACATCCAGAAACGCCGCTGCTTTCTCTGGGCCCAAGCTCATTTGAAATGGACAGACGCAAAGTGGAAAAGTGTGCTGTGGTCTGATGAGTCCACATTTCAAATTGTTTTTGGAAATCATGGACGTCGTGTCCTCCGGACAAAAGAGGAAAAAGACCATCCAAATTGTTACCAGCGCAAAGTTCAAAAGTCAGCATCTGTGATGGTATGGGGGTGTGTTAGTGCCCATGGCATGGACAACTTACACATCTGTGATGGCACCATCAATGCTGAAAGGTACATCCAGGTTTTGAAGCAACACATGCTGTCATCCAAGCAACGTCTTTTTCAGGGACGTCCCTGCTTATTTCAGCAAGACAATGCCAAGCCACATTCTGCATTCTCTTACAAGAGCGTGGCTTCATGGTAAAAGAGTGCGAGTACTAGACTGGCCTGCCTGCAGTCCAGAACTGTCACCAATTGAAAATGTGTGGCGCATTATGAAGCGCAAAATATGACAACTGAGACCCCGGACTGTTGAACAACTGGGAAAGAATTCCATCTACAAAGCTTCAACAATTAGTGTCCTCAATTCCCAAATGGTTATTGAGTGTTGTTAGAAGGAAAAGTGATGTAACACAGTGGTAAACATGCCACTGTCGCAGCTTTTTTGAAACATGTTGCAGGCATCCATTTCAAAATGAGCAAATATTTGCACAAAAACAATAAAGTTGATCAGTTTGAACATTAAATATCTTGTCTTTGTGGTGTATTCAGTTGAATATAGGTTGAAGAGGGTTTACAGATCATTGTATTCTGTTTTTATTTTCATTTACACAACGTCCCAACTTCACTGGAATTGTGGTTGTAAAATTTGTGGTAGCAGTTTTAAAAATAGGTCCACGAAAAGTGTCCCTCCTGCAGTGCTGATCTGTCAAACACTGTTCAAGAAAGTTGGAACCAGTTTTTTGGAGAATGTAGTTTTTCATTAATGAAGTCCAAGTCTCAAAGAGTTCAGGTCAGGAAACCTGATAAGAAACAACAGAGTACTGATTGTGATGCTTTCTTATGATTCAGTCTCAGACTTCCCCACCCCCCAACATTGAATCCATAATTTTTCCTTCAGCTTGAAGGAAAAATTAATAAACCATTAATTTATGTAATCATATTTGTTTGAGGTATGCTTCATAAAGACACAATGTTCAGCTGTGCTATGTTTGTTTAAAAAAAAAGCGATGAAAAAACTTAGTCAAGGCAACAGTCTACACAGATGCTTTGGGTTTACTCAGATGTTATGTTAGGGTGTTATGGAAATAAAAAGTTGTAAATAATTAATAGACTTGTTTTATTTTTATTTTTGGAAAGCAAAAAGACTTCGCCTGATTTATGCTTCTACAGCTCCGTAACTCCATGGCTATGCAGTCACTTCGACGTGGGCATAACCCTTTTGAAGGTCTCCGTCACATTGGTGGGTGTCGCAATGTAATTTACCGGTGGAACAGTAGGGGTCATGACGTAAAGAACAAGCCAGGCATTTTCTTTTTGCCTGCTCCACCATTGCTACTGGTCATCCCCCTCAACAACCTCCACTCCTTTATACAATCGCCGACATTCAATCTAATGTTGCATGCAGTTTCCTTTCATGAATTGCTGGTCATTTGAGCATCTTTGTAGTTTTTTTGACTCTGTGTTGTAAAGGTGGTCATATTTGCAGACTTCTCCTACCAAACTTTCCTCCATTTGGATCCATGATTGAATTGTAATTGCTGTGTGCACTGTAAAAAGTTTTAATTAGACTTTAAATATGATGGGAGAGGAAGGAGTGAAACTGGAAAAGTGACCAATCACAGCCTTTGCGGTCTCTGTCATTTTGACATGTAGTTTCAATTTTTTGGAGGTGCACATCGGGCTATGGAGAAGGGCTCAAAGAGGGTACTCAACAATGCAGAGGACTCTGCCTCACTATGGAGCTAAGAGATTTGGTTCTTCATTCCTCAGGTACGTTCTTCAGATGCAACATGGTCCGACACGCGGCGTAACCTACGGAAGGATCATCGCTGGGAGTCGGCATCATTGCTGGAGCGAGAGGAGAAAGAGAAGCTTTTTAATGAACACGTAGAAGCACTGGCCAAAAAGAAGAAGGAACATTTCAGACAGCTGCTGGATGAGACCAGCATGGTAAGAAGTACACAGTGTAAACACCAGCAAGCTCTATAAGTAAAAATGTAAAGAGCTGCCACAAGTACAGCACAGCCATTCACATTTCCCACAAGTGTGCGCACTGCAATGGTGAAGCGTGTGTGTTTCCCCCTTTAATTACCATTTTACAGTTTTCAGCCTGTAATGGTTAAGATTTTATTTCCCTGTGTGTTTGTTGCAGATCACACTGACAACGACGTGGAAGGAGGTGAAGAAGGTCATTAAGGAAGATCCCCGTTGTATCAAATTTTCCTCCAGTGACAGAGTAAGGCTGTTAATGATAGTCATTGTCTTCACTTTTTGAAATTGTGGCATTGATGTGATGATCCACACGAATGCTGAAAGTGACCCCAGACAACACGCAACAAAACATTATGCTGTACTTATCTCCAGATTAGATATGGGCCAATAACCGGTTTCGCAGTATACCATGCTATGAAAAAGCCACAGTATCAAACCCACTAACATTTGACTTTATACCGTCCCTACAGTATGAGCGCGTTAGAATTCTTAACAGGCAGAGCTGAGGCAGCCGCTGCCGCCTTCCCCCTGGCGTGCACCTCTGTCTCTGTTTACAAACAGACAGCTAACGTTAGCTAGCTCTGCATCACGGCTGAAGGAGGCGAAGCCTGCAATGAGCTTTTCCCTCCGTCTAAAAGGACCAAGTCGGCTTTTTTGTTTTATTTTCTGCGGAATAACCCTTCAAGCCAAAAACGGTGGCAACAAAGCACCGTAGGTATGGCCTGTGTCGGACACGATTCAACATACCCGCAAAGGATTACATGGAAGAAGTAAACTTTATCCCATCTTTGAAACCACGAGAAGTACAAGCGGTGGACTTGAGTCGTGTTTGTGGTCAACCAAATTTCTCCCACAAACATGTCAAGAAGGACAAAAACATCTATTCCACGCACTTTGTTGGTGAAGCTGGGTCAAGTATTGAGCATCCGGAGTGCCGGACCTTATTCCAGCCACGTTTCTCCCGACGCAAGTAAGTCATGTTTCCCACGGTGCAGATCCTACATGTCTAAAAGAGTGACTATTATTTTGGTATTTTCTCTAAAGTTATCAGTGGTCTAGTGCTCGTAGCGGTAGACATCGCGTCAATTAGTGCACCGGAATCACGGGCACTTCATAAGCAAATAGCCATAGTGTTGTTAAAGCACATTTTAAAGCTATACATAATAACTTGAACCCGCTGTATTTTTGCCACGGTTATCAGACCATCCAAATCTCATACCATACTTAATCTCTTTAATGTCTATAAAGGTTGCATCAGTGTTGTTTTGGAAGTGTTGCTCAATATTTACGGACGGTGTACATGGAAAAACTCATAGGGTGATATTTGAAGATGATCTCAAGTGAAACATTGTCAAGAACAAGGAGGTAGAACATAAACTGTTTAAGTGGCTAAAAGCTGCAAGGACTTATTGAGTGGATGGAATCCAACTCTAGGTCCCAAGAGTTTAAGAGCAGACAGTGGAGATGCTGTGGAATATGATGCAGAAGATCTGTGAGCAGCAGATGCCAGCAAAATGGCGCCACAGTGTGAATGGGTTCATCTACAAGGACAGCAGAGTTAAACACTGGAAACAACAGAAGGTCTAGGAAAAATGCGGAGAGAACACTCCTTGTACAGTGAAAACATTCAAGCAGCTAATCGGGAAATATAAAGAAAAACAAAGGCTTGCGTATGGTGTTATTGAGCTGGAGAAACTTTATGATGGAGTCTCACATCTGGAGGTTTGGAGGTGCATGGGTGGGGGGGAGTACCAGAAGCTTTGCAAGTGTACGAGTGTCATTTAATGCTACACTAATGCTACTACAGGTCGTAGTTCCTGACCTGTATGAGGAATTGAAGACCTGAGTTAGAAGTAGTATCAGGTATACAGACAAGATTCCGTCTTGCAGTAGGTCTCACTAGTGATCTTCTTTACACCTGACTCCTTACCTTTTTTGTGTGCTGGTTATGATTGTTTTGACTTTTGGGATTAAAGCCAGAGAAATCTCTGAATATGCAGAAGACAAAAAAAAAAATAGGCCTGTCGACTGACATATATCTGCCCTACATTGCAGTGGAAAATGATGGGAAAAGAATGTAATTATTTTAATAAATGGACTGCATGCGTCAGCCAAACATCAGCAATCTGTCACACTAGACTATCGACCAGATCATGTTGCAATTTGTAAACAAATCAGTCATGCTTCTTGTTTTGTTTGTTTTTCTTAATCTGCCTGAGAGATATTAAATACAATTAGTGTTTAACAAGGAACATGCGTACATGCTCGTGCATGTAGACCCTTCACTGACTGCAGTCATTAAATGACACTCATAAATTTATATAGAAGAAGAAGGGCCTTTATTGTCATTATACATAAGTACGAGATAGATACATAAAACGAAATTTGTCCTCTACCCATCCTAGTTAGTTCGACACATTCCTACTACGAGGAGTAGTGAGCAGGCACAGTCCGGCACCCAGGGGCCAACTCTAGATGTTGAGACGCTGCCTTGGTCAAGGGCTGGATGCATATTGCTGGACCTTCCAGCAGGTGCCAGTATTCACCAGGTGGCAGCACAGCGGATGATCTGTTCATTTTTATGCAGACTCGTGAACAATATACAAAACACAGGTGTTTCAAAGGATTCAAAATGAACTGTGACTATAATGTGGCAGAAAACGATGGCAAGCTGACAATTTAGAATTGAAGTGAAAAGGGTGAAAGGGTTAATATTATGTCACTATTTATGTTCCTTTAAGACTCTGGTGCAATTACAATAAATTTCATTTTATTTTTAGAAAATCATCATGCTCTTCAGTCCCTCTGCACACTCCTGTACAATAGGTGGCAGTACCTACCTAATGTTAGTCATAGTCTGCCAGTTAAGTACAAGAAGGATTCAAAATGTTTTTAAGCAAATGTTTTTAAATGTTTTTAAGTTAAGTTAGCCACTACTAATTTGCGGTGCTGATGACAAGATTTTGACTCTATCCCCATAAACATGTTCTAGCTATTCTTTATTTGTGGTTTTACCTTCCTTGTCATGCCGAACTTGCAACAACCAGTGTTTCAAGTTATTTGCAGTAACCATGAGAGTGGAAAAAGTTTTGGCACCATACCCAGCCACATCCTCTACTATTCTTTACCTGAGATTTTACTTTCCTGTTCTTTTATATGTCTTATCTTTATTTGCCCACATACTAGACCTCATATGTCTGTCTAGGGATGGGTAGCAATCAAAATTTTCAGTATCGGTACCAATTTCGATACCTTCACTTCGATACTGGTTCCTATAAGATCAATTCTAACAAAAAGAAAATTACATTACACATAGTACAAATCTTGAGTTTTATTTTTCAGCTTTGGTAATTTTCCACTCCAAGCAGTTTTCTTACAGAAAAAATAAGCAACAAATAAGTTTCAGTGCAAAAGAACACTTGAAAACACTAATTTTTGTCAAAAGCATTTTCTTTCAGACATTTTGGCATGAATGTGCAGCAGCCAGCTGAGCTGAGCTCTGCTGCATGTCACCGCAGAACGTCTCATTTTGGGAAGAAAAAAATTTGAATGATTGCAGTTTATTGTTTGTATTACAATGTTTGGAAAGAGGTGAGTCGCTTTGAAGTTATTAATTCCAACCAGACTCTTTCTTGTGACTTGCTCAGCAGAGAGCCGCACAGTGTTTGGAGCTGTTTGAATAGAACGTTTCTTTCTCGCAACAAGACAGGAGTCCCAGTTAGTGACTTTAATCCACAGAAAAGTGACTCACGATTGGCATAATTTAATGGCTCTGAGGGGAGTTGAAAAGCGGATTTGCCGCTTCTGACAGGCAGCGAAGCAAAGAACCGAAGCAGCGGGTCAGAACAGTGCTTCATTGCTTCAAAACGATGCGGGTATAAAGTTGCAGTTGAAGCAGAATCCGGTGGTGGAGATTTTGAATCAGGTTGCTCGTGCTCTGTAACATCCGCAGGTGGACTTAAATGCTGAGAGGAGGACGGCTGCAGACCGCTCATGTTGCACGTGATTAAGCTCTGGGTACCGAAAGATGAGGCATGTTTCGATACTCTGTACTACCGAAGGATTTCGGTCGGTGCCACCAAAGAACCAAACTTCGGTTCTTTGGTGGCACCGATGTTCGGTGTCCTTCCGCTGTTACCAGCAGAAAGGAAAAAAGCACAGTGGCCTGACTCATTGTGTTGTTGACAGTGTGTTGCAAGAGATTCATGTTAAATCCACTTTTTCTCATGTGTCAATCTGTAGAAGAGGCAGCGAGAGTTTGAAGACTACATCAAAGACAAGTACATCACAGCCAAAGCTGACTTCAGGACTCTGCTCAAGGAGACCAAGTTCATCACATACAGGTGTGCACACTCACTGCTTAATTTGTTACTTTGAGAAGATGGCTACACACTTCAAATACACAATGTCAGTCATTTATGCCAAATAGTAACTAAAGAACGGAACAAATTTGAACTGAAATAAAAAAATGTCCACCTGTCAAAACTATAGCCCAAACATATCTGAAGGGAGACTTCTTGCCTTTTAACTGTTGAAGTAAAATAGCTCCACTTTTTATTAGCATTCGTCATCTATGTGACATTCAGCAAATGTTTGAAAAGCAACTATGGGGATAGAGGTGTGATTCCCAAAGTGTCGGCCAGGATTCCCCTGGTGGGAGGTAAAGGTACTGCTGATGAGCTCTGAGAGGTAATAATGTTTAAACTTACCAATAAAAGTTATTACTTTTAAAATGTAATAAAAACAAAGCCAGTGGGATTTAAGCTGCATGTTATTCTTCCTCTTTCTGACCATATTATCCCCCCCCAACCACACACACACACACACAATTCATGTGATCATCACATTAATATCATGTGATGATCAAAATTCATATTCAAGGTTTGGGTGGACCCCATAAGACTATTAGATATGTGTGTACGTGTACGTGTGTACGTACACGGGCTTTTGACCAGAAGATCATTTGTTTGATGCCCTCACAGGTAAATCTTGGTCAAGGTTAGAGTTTCTCCAGGTGTGCAGTTGAATGTCTGTCATAGCAGCATGCTCGCATTAGAGTGTAATTATCTAATTTAAGAAACTTAATAAATAAATTACCTGCTTTTCTACTATGCTTTTCCATCTGATGCAGACCACAGGGATGCTTATTCGCAGTCTTTGGATGGTTTTCCATCTTTTTGTAAATTCTTGCTGTCTAAAAGAAATGCAGGGCTGTGAGAAATTCGTGGATCCGCGAAATTCCATGGATTTCATCATGGGGGGGAGGTGTTAGTGTTTTACTCTGTAATCATGATTGTCACTGAGTTTTTAAAATGCCTATCGCAAAGTGTGTTTTTTGTTTTTTTTTTACGACGTGCAAGTTTTATAAGACCGCGACAGTCCGCGGACTGATAAAAATCAAGTGTCCTCAGAGGGAAAAAAAGCCTGGCTGTTGCGACAGTTGTTGTAAAGTGAGACTGTTTGGTTGCTGCAGCAACGCAGTTTGTCTCCTGCACGAAGCTTTAGCTAAAGGTAGCATGTGGACATCGCAAACCTTTAGAGCGCTAAAGTTTTTAAAAGAAGACTTGTGCAGCATGTCTCTGTCACGGACCGACGTCGGACAGAGAGAAGATGGCAAGAAAGATTGTTTGAAAAAGTCTGATAAGGACAAGAATCCGTGGAATTGTCGCTGGCTTCATCAACACACCTGAAAGATAAAAGAAACGGGAAAAGTGAACTGTACCCTCAGGAAACACGGTAAGAATTTTTCTCTCTGGAAAATAAACATTGTGCTGTTCAAACAGGATTTTAGCAAAGATTATGTGCCTTTTTTTCCATTAATCTAGACTTTCTTTCATTGGGAAAAAAGACTGGCTTTGAATGGATTTAGGCTGCATGAATTTACACAAGAATGTAAATGAGTTTTTATTAATGTAGACTTTTTTCATGGGAAAAAGACACTGGCTTTGAGTGGATTTACAGGAATTTACACAAGAATATGTGGCTTTTTTACTATAAGGTATGTTAATCAAGGTATGTCAATCAATAAATACATTTCTGTGTAAAATAAAAAATAAATAAATTCAGGTTCAGATTCTTAGAGGTGTTTGGGCTCAGACTGAGATGGATAATTTAAACAAATTTAACATTTTATTGTGCATTATTGAATGAATAATAGTAATCAAGTGGCTTCAGTATTATGGTATGATATTATGATATGATATCTGTTTACCTAGTCTGAAAGCAGTTATAAAGTTATTTATAACATTTTAGTTGAGAGTTATGATTTTTAATTGCCTAGTCTTTGAGCCCAATCACAAACAAACTAAATAAAGTTTTCATGAAGATTTAGCTATATTTGTAAACTGTTGTGTTGTTCTATTCTGTACATGATCCTACAGGATCCACAACATGCATTCAAAAGCCACATGTTGTGCCATACTGCATGAGATCACAAGAGAAATTTAACAGCTGTTTCAGGTCCAAATTTAGTCCAAAGAATGCACCAGAATGCACCACAGGGCACGTGTATTCTCAAAATTTTCCAAACACCTATAGCATTTGGGGTAACTTTTGCTGTCTTGAATATTATAGATGAATCACATTACTGTCTTTTTTTTTTCTCTCTCTCTCTCCTAAGCATCCATGAGACCGTCAGTGGTACTATGCAAGTTGCTCATCTGTACACTAGGAGCAATTTAGGGATTAGGGAACTTGCCCTTGGTTTTTCCCTGCAGCATAGCCAGTGGGCTAGATGTCACTCAGTCAGTCATTTATGTGACGTTTGGCGCGAGTGTCACCAAAACGTGGTATATACATTATGCACCCCATTGATTTTTTTTTTTTTTGAGGCTCATGGTCACTGGAGTGTATTTTGAAAAAAAATCTTGTTAGCACAGTAACGTCTTACTCATGTCACCACACTTGGTGTGTGTTCGGCATGGTGACTCAATGAAACCTATTGAGTTTGGGGTCAAAGTCACATACAGTGCTTGCAGAAAATAAATAATTGATTTCCCTAATATTAAACTGATCTGAATGTGTGACATCTATATGTGACTGTCAGTATGTTTATTAGCAACAAAAGCCAGCAGAGTTCATACAGTGCATCTGGAAAGTATTCAGTCCTTCACTTTTTCCACATTTTATGTTACAGCCCTTTTCCTAAATGGAGTAAATTCATTTTTTCCTCTCAAAATTCTACTCACAATACCCCATAATGACAACATGGAAAACGTTTTTTTTTTTTTTTTTTTTTTTTTTTGCAAATTTATTAATAAAAATAAAAATTTAAGAAATTACATGTACATAAGCATTCACACCCTTTGCTCAGTACTTTGTTAATGCACCTTTGGCAGCAATTGCAGCCTCAAGTCTTCTTGAATATGATGCCACAAGCTTGGTCTACATACATAAATACTGTGTTTGCAGCACCTCTCAGCCTCCATCAGGTTGGATGGGAAGTGTCAGTACACAGCCATTTTCAGATCTCTCCAGAGATGTTCAGTCAAATTCAGGTCTGGCTGGACCACTCAAGGACATTCACAGAGTTGTCCAGAAGCCACTCCTTTGATGTCTTGGCTGTGTGCTTAGTTAGGGTCATTGTCCTCCTGGAAGATGAACCGTCACCCCAGTCTGAGGTTGAGAGACCTCTGGAGCAGGTTTTCATCCAGGATGTCTCTGTACATTGCTGCACTCATCTTCCCCTCAATCCTGACTAGTCTCCCAGTTCCTTCCGCTGAAAAACATCCCCACAGCATGATGCTGCCACCATCATGCTTCACTTTATGGATGGTGCCTGGTTTCCTCCAAATATGACACCTGGCATTCACGCCATAGAGTTCAATCTTTGTCTCATCAGACCAGAGAATTATGATTCTCATGGTCTAGAGTCCTTCAGGTGCCTTTTGGCAAACTCCAGGTGGGCTTAGTTGTCTCCCTGCTCCAACACACCTGAATCCAATGAAAGGCTCATTAAAAGTCTGCTAACGAGTCTTTCATTGGATTCAGGTGTGTTGGAGCAGGGAGACAACTAAGAGTGTCAGGAATGTGGCTCTTGAGGACCGAACTTGGCCACCCCTGTACTAGGGAGTGGCTTCCATCTGGCCACTCTACCATACAGGCCTGATTGGTGGATTGCTGCAGTGAAGGTTGTCCTTCTGGAAGGTTCTTCTCTCTCCACAGAGGACTGCTGTAGCTCTGACAGAGTGACCATCGGGTTCTTGGTCACCTCCCTGACTAAGGCCCTTCTACCCCAATCACTCAGTTTAGATGGGTGACCAGCTCTAGGAAGAGTCCCGGTGGATCAGAACTTCTTCCATTTATGGATGATGGAGGCCACTGTGGTCATTGGGACCTTCAAAGCAGCAGAAATGTCTCTGTACCCTTCCCCAGATTTGTGCCTCAAGACAATCCTGTCTCAGAGGTTTACAGACAATTCCTTTGACTTCATGCTCTGACATGCACTGGCAACTGTGGGACCTTATATGTAGACAGGTGTGTGTCTTTCCAAATCATGTCCAATCAAATGAATTTACCCCAGGTGGACTCCATTTAAGCTGTAGAAACATCTCAAGGATAATCAGTAGAAACAGATTGTACCTGAGCTCAATTTTGAGCTTAATGACAAAGGCTGTGAATACTTAAGAGGTCTGTCAGAAAAGTATTGGACCTTTTTATTTTTTTCAAAAACCATATGGATTTGAATCACGTGTGATTGCATCAGCCAAGCTTGAACCTTCGTGCGCATGCGTGAGTTTTTTCACGCCTGTCGGTTGCGTCATTCGCCTGTGAGCAGTGGTCCACCCCTCTCGTCGGATTTTTATTGCGAATAAATGTCTGAACGATTTGGAGCTTTGCTGCATCAATTTTTTCCAGAAACTGTGAGGGACCTCCAGGTGGTAGCCATTCGGAAAACTCTGTTGGCTTTCAGGGACGATTTTATGGGGATTGCACAGATT
Organism: Thalassophryne amazonica; assembly: GCF_902500255.1. NCBI lineage: Eukaryota > Metazoa > Chordata > Actinopteri > Batrachoidiformes > Batrachoididae > Thalassophryne > Thalassophryne amazonica. The sequence continues at coordinate 58,936,853 of NC_047111.1, forward strand.
AAGGTGTGCTCCAGCCGGTTTAAAGACCGCCCACAGCTGCTGAGAGCGCGCCGCACTCCGAGCGCCGATCGACAGGCTGAATCAACCAGATCATTTCCAACGTGAAGGCTTTGTTGATCCGGGACATCGTCTGACTTACACAAAAATGGCAGCAGACGTGGACATCAGCACTTTTTCGCCACATTCCACTGTTACAGGAGTTTTTTTTTCATGGAAAGAAAAGCGGAGGGATGCGCCACCATGCTACTCATGGCGCGGGACAAAACCACCTCCGTGTTGGTCTCACAGGACGGCTTTGAGATGGCTTTCAGACGGCTGTCGGTGGGTTTTCAGTCGTGTGACTAACCGAGAAATTGTGGATGAGCCTGGACATGCCAGAACATGTCCTGTGAGGCTTCATCACGGCGTTGCTTTGCGCCATGCGGCACCGCCGCGACGCACGGAATTCCTCCGCTCCTCTTTCCATGACAAAAACTCCTGTAACAGTGGAATGTGCTATTCATTTCCAAACTGGACGCTGTGTTTTATCCTGGACGTCCTCTGACTAGCACAGAAATTGCGGAAGATGTGGACATCAGCACTTTTTCGGCACATTGAGACAGACGTGCGGAGGAATTCCGCGCGTCACGGTGGAGCCGCATGGCGCAAAGCAACGCCGTGATGAAGCCTCACAGGACATGTTCTGGCATGTCCAGGCTCATCCACAATTTCTCGGTTAGTCACACAACTGAAAACCCACCGACAGCCATCTGAAAGCCATTTCAAAGCCGTCCTGTGAGACCAACACGGAGGTGGTTTTGTTCCGCGCCATGAGCAGCACGGTGGCACATCCGTCCGCTTTTCTTTCCATGAAAAAAAACTCCTTTAACAGTGGAATGTGCCGAGAAAGTGCTGATGTCCATGTCTGCTGCCATTTTTGTGTAAGTCAGACGACGTCCCGGATCAACAAAGCCTTCACGTTGGAAATGATCTGGTTGATTCAGCCTGTCGATCGGCGCTCAGAGCGCGGCGCGCTCTCAGCAGCTGTGGGCGGTCTTTAAACCGGCTGGAGCACTCCTTAATCTGTGTAATCCCCATAAAATCGTCCCTGAAAGCCAACAGAGTTTTCCGAATGGTGTTCACCTGGAGGTCTCTCAGTTTCTGGAAAAAATTGATGCAGCAAAGCTCCAAATGGTTGACATTTATTCGCAATAAAAATCCGACGAGAGGGGTGGACCACTGCTCACACAAAGCCTGCTCACAGGTGAATGACGCAACCGACAGGCGTGAAAAGACTCACGCATGTGCACGAAGGTTCAAGCTTGTCTGATGCAATCACACGTGATTCAAATCCATATGGTTTTTGAAAAAAATAAAAAGGTCCGATACTTTTCTGACAGACCTCGTACATGTGATTCCTTAGTTCTTTGTTATTAATAAATTTGTAAAAATCTAAAAAAAAATCACTGTCATATGTGTGTAGAATTCTGAGGAAAAATTAATTTCACCCATTTTGAACTATGACTGTAACATTACAAAATGTGGAAAAAGTGATGCACTGTAACTGTACTTCTGCAAGAAAGCATCACATGTCAAAGGTGCCTAGACTGGCATGGGTTAAGACAGACAGACTGTGTCTGTTTTGTCTGATGGGGAATGGAATGAAGGATCCTTTAATCACAAGCCAACCTCTCTAGCCTATTCTCAAGGTCAGGCATTACCCCAGCGTCCTCTGGTGGCCATTTTTTGTCAATGAAAATATTGCTGAACTCTGTACAAATACATGTAACTTGGTCACTTTTCAAAGGGGTCAAGCTCGTCAATAAAGTCAGTTTAATGTCCAGTGGTTCATTTCAGGTCAGCTTGGTGTATAAATCTCATCGTTCCAGGCAGTGATAGCTGTCAGCTGGCCGTTAGAAGCAAGTTAGAGACAAAACCAAACTAGTTGATTTTGATAGAACAGCATACAGCCCGAGCGTGTTTCCACCGAGCAGCCAGTCGCGCAAGTATGAATTCTTGCCTTCAGATTGGCCACATTGAGAATAGTCCGTCATCTCCCTGATGACGTTGAAAGCCATACAGTTGATCAAAGCAAAACTAGCGATTGATGAAAAGGCATAAATAAAAATCTAAGCAAGAACTGTTGAACTCCGCAGTCCATGGAAAAGACAGTGATTGTTGTGTTTCCACAATGTTTTAGTCTCCTTTGCCTTCCTAAGACCCTTTCTTTTCCCTAGGTCGAGAAAGCTGATCCAAGAGTCAGAGCAACATCTGAAGGATGTGGAGAAAATACTTCAGAATGACAAGCGCTACCTCGTTTTGGAGTGCGTCCCAGAGGAGCGCCGGAAACTCATCATGTTCTACATTGAAGACCTAGACCGCCGTGGCCCACCACCTCCACCAACGGCCTCAGAGCCAACGCGGCGCTCTACCAAGTGACCAATTCACCTCATCGCCGGTGCCCAACCCTTCTTTGCCCCCTGTTTGGCCAGCGCATGACCTCCCACAAGTCTCCTTTGACCCCATCCTTCAGGCTTACAGCTGGCCTTGCAGTGTTATCACTGGGGTTATGATGCTTACAGATGTACCATAGAGATGAACGGTTGAAGTCTCTGTGTTATGTCGCCTCTTAGCCCTGAAATAGCCCTGCATTTAAAGCAAATGCAGGGAACACAGGTTACCTGGTCTCAAGGTGACCCTTGACCCCTCACCTCTGAATGACCACATTGGAGGGAGGGGGATAGCGATACGTCTGCTGTCCAAGCAGCCACAGAAGTGTAAGATAGCTGTTGTAAATGAAGTTGTGTGAGTGCGTGCGTGTGCACGTGTGTGAGGCGTCCTGAAGCCTTACTGCTCCACTGTGCCCATCATTGTTTCAGTGGCTCAGTGAGAATGTTAGTTTTTGCTCAGTGGTTTACTCCAATGTCACAGCAGTTTTTTTCTGTTGACTCAAATAAAAGGCAACTTCCACTGTTTTTAAATATGTTGTCATCTGAGTTTTATTCTTAAAAACGCATCTAGGATCAAACTCTTGGCTTAGTGTTGGTTTGATCACTTTGGTAAATACAGTAGTGTTCAGAATAATAGTAGTGCTATGTGGCTAAAAAGATTAATCCAGGTTTTGAATATATTTCTTATTGTTACATGGGAAACAAGGTACCAGTAGATTCAGTAGATTCTCACAAATTCAACAAGACCAAGCATTCATGATATGCACACTCTTAAGGCTATCAAATTGGGCTATTAGTAAAAAAAAAAAGAAAAGGGGGTGTTCACAATAATAGTAGTGTGGCATTCAGTCAGTGAGTTTGTCAATTTTGTGGAACAAACAGGTGCGAATCAGGTGTCCCCTATTTATTTAAGGATGAAGCCAGCACCTGTTGAACATGCTTTTCTCTTTGAAAGCCTGAGGAAAATGGGACGTTCAAGACATTGTTCAGAAGAACAGCGTAGTTTGATTAAAAAGTTGATTGGAGAGGGGAAAACTTATACACAGGTGCAAACAATTATAGGCTGTTCATCTACAATGATCTCCAATGCTTTAAAATGGACAAAAAAAAACAGACGCCTGGAAGAAAACGGAAAACAACTATCAGAATGGATAGACGAATAACCAGAATGGCAAAGGCTCACCCATTGATCAGCTCCAGGATGATCAAAGACAGTCTGGAGTTACCTGTAAGTGCTGTGACAGTTAGAAGATGCCTGTGTGAAGCTAATTTATTTGCAAGAATCCCCCGCAAAGGCCCTCTGTTAAATAAAAGACGTGCAGAAGAGGTTACAATTTGGCAAAGAACACATCAACTGGCCTAAAGAGAAATGGAGGAATATTTTGTGGACTGATGAGAGTAAAATTGTTCTTTTTGGGTCCAAGGGCCGCAGACAGTTTGTGAGACAAACCCCAAACTCTGAATTCAAGCCACAGTTAACAGTGAAGACTGAAGCATGGTTGTGCAAGCATCATGATATGGGTATGTTTCTCCTACTATGGTGTTGGGCCTATATATCGCATACCAGGTATCATGGATCAGTTTGGATATGTCAAAATATTTGAAGAGGTCATGTTGCCTTATGCTGAAGAGGACATGCCCTTGAAATGGGTGTTTCAACAAGACAATGACCCCAAGCACACTAGTAAACAAGCAAAATCTTGGTTTCAAACCAACAAAATTAATGCCTCGCAGATGTGAAGAAATCATGAAAAACTGGTTATACGACTAAATACTAGTTTAGTGATTCACAGGATTGCTAAAAAAAGCAGTTTGAACATAATAGTTTTGAGTTTGTAGCATCAACAGCAGATGCTACTATTATTGTGAACACCCCCTTTTCTACTTTTTTTTTTACTAATAGCCCAATTTCATAGCCTTAAGAGTGTGCATATCATGAATGCTTGGTCTTTTTGGATTTGTGAGAATCTACTGAATCTACTGGTACCTTGTTTCCCATGTAACAATAAGAAATATACTCAAAACCTGGATTTATCTTTTTAGTCACATAGCACTACTATTATTCTGAACACTACTGTAAATTTGGAGATACAAGGGGGTGCTGATAAGTTCCTGGCTTTTGCTCCCTTCCAGATGAAAGAGAAACGAGTGTGTGAGCATTTGACAGCCTAATATCTTGGTGTGTAACTGCAAATATCAGGTGTTTCCTATTTCTTATAATAGTTTTTCTATTAGTGATGAGCTGTGATGGCAGAGGCATGAGCAAGTTTCACGTCACTGGAGTTGCGGGCCGTCATGAAGTTTTTGTTTCTCCAGGGGAAAGTCAGCAAAGGACATTCACACTGAGATGTCACAAACTACAGCACTGTCAAAACCTGGACATCTTGTTTGAAGACTGGGCATTTCACCATTGAAGATGAGCCCAGCAGTGGGCTCATCTTCAACGTGATGCAATCCATGAGCTGATTCTTGAGGACCGGCGAATAACTGCCAAAAAGATAGCCCAGATACTGGACATCTCCCAGGAGTGTGTTGGGTTTGTGGTCACCACTATCCTAGACATGCGTAAGCTTTCAGTGAAGTGTGTGCCCAAATGTTTGAACAGTGATCAGAAGAAGGAACGAGTTGAGGCATTGAAAGCCATTTTGGCCCATTTTGAAGCTGCACAGGACTTTTTGGCCAGGTTTGTGACTGTGGATGAAACCTGGCTCCACATTTATGATTCTCAAACCAAGGAACAGTCAAACGAATGGTGGCACAGTGGGTCCCTGCAGCTGAAGAAGTTCCGCACCCAGGAATTAGACAAAGAAGTTATGGCATCTGTTTTCTGGGACAAAGATGGTATTCCATTGGTGGACTACCTACCTCAGTGCTCTATTATCTCCAGACAGTATTATGCTAACCTCCTGGACCAGCTGAAGGAGGCAATTACGATGAAACGCTGTGGAAAGTTGACCAAAGGGATCATTTTTCTGCAGGATAATGCACCTGCGCACACATGCAACATTGTGGCTGCCAAATTGAACACCCTGTGTTTGCAATTGGCCCACCATCTCCCTACTCAGCTGGCCCCTTTGGACTATTATCTGCTCCCTAACTTGAAGAAACACCTGAAGGGGCATCGTGTTGAGGACATTTCTGACGTCAGGCATGCTGCTGAGAGGTGGTTTGAGAAGTCTAGAAAAGTTGCAAGAACGCTGTACCAAGTGCATCAGTCTCAGGGGGAATATGTTGAATAAATGTGTTATTGTCACAGCTGTGGATTTCTTCTTTCTGGGCAAAGCCGGGAACTTATCAGCACACCAGGACGCAGGTCTTTCTTGTTCTGACAGTATTTTGAAAGAAACTGCATCTTACCGCCGGAAAGCGTGCACGTTGCCGTGGGTCTGATTGGTGGAAATACGTCTCATGTGACACGGTCACGTGATGTTGCCGGACGTGCATGGTGCCTTTGGCTCTTGTGTGCCTCATCGTCACCATTATTGGATTTTTTTTTTTTTTACGTTTATTAATTTGTAACATGAATTGACGGCAGCTCTGCTTTTAGGATAGTTTTTTTTTCTTCATTTAATGTTAAACTGAGGGCAAAGACAACTCGGCCTTAGCTAACCTAATGTTAGCTGCCTCCTCATCTCCATATCTCCTCACTTATTGTTTCTCCATCATGACGTTAGCCGAATCTCTTCTTCTCTTTGCCGTCGTGCTGGCAGCTTGGCCGGCAGTCGGAGAACCAGCAGGATTCGCTCCCCTCGATGGCGCTCCGCCGGCTAAAATAGGTGAGGAAGCGGTGTGAAATTTTAGCTAACATGCGGTCAACCGGTAATGACCGTGTGGACGATTGAGACATATATATCTTTAAAATAACTAATTAATCAGTAATACAATTGTACAAATTGTAATACAATTTGTTAAAAAAAAGACTGATCTTTAGTCGCAAGAGACCGAGGTGAAGTTAACTTTAAGTTGAATACTTGACAGATAATTCACTTCGGATACTCACTGGTTTCACTGAGGTTCACTGACATAAAACAATGTAATTTTCAACGGTGTAAATTTTGTTTACAAAAATATATTAAGAGGGTTTTGGGGGGAGTGGGGGTACAATAGCTACAGTATGTTCCAGCGACTCTAAATCAAAGTAGATTACAACAATGGACAAGTCAGACACCTGATTTTACTTGGCGAAACCTTGGATGTGAGTCAGTCATTTTCTGCTGCCTATATGGGTTCGAATCGCAGTGTCAGTAGGCCAAGCAGCTCAGCTCACAATTTCTATGCTTGACCAAATTTTCGAACTCTTCATGAGTAAGCCTAAGGTGTTCCAAAACCTTCTGGGAGGTATGATCACTCCATTCTGTTCTGGGTCTTCCATGGGGCCTCCTCCTAGTTGGATGTGCCTGGAAGACAACTAGCAGGTATCCTCACCAGATGCCCAAACTACCTCAAGTGGTTCCTTTCAATGAGAAGAAGTAGCAGCTCTACGCCGAGTCCCTCACGAATAGTCAAGCGTTTCCCCTTGTCCCAGAGTGAGCCCAGATACCCGACGCAGAAATCTAATTTCCACCACTTGTATCCACAACCTTGTTCTTTCTGTCATATACCCAAAGTTCATCACCATAGGTGAGGATAGGGGTGTATATCATGAGTCTCACCTTCTGGCTCAATTCCTTCTTCACCATGATGGTTTTGTACAGCCGCCGCAAAACATTGTACGCTGCTCCAATCCGTCTATCAGTCTCGCACTCCAGCTTACTACCACCCGTGAGCAAGAGCTCGAAATACTTAACCACAGTTTCAGATTTGGAGGTGCTGATCCTCATTCCAGTCGCTTTACATTCAGCCTCAAATCTCCCCAGTGCACATCAGAGGTCACTGTCTGATGAAGTCACCAGAATCACATCATTTGCAAAAAGCAGAGATGCAGTTCTGAGGTAATTGAACTGGACACCCTCTGGTCCCTGACTGTGCCTTTAAATCCTTTCCATGAACATAACAAACAGGATTGGTGACAAAGGGCAGCCCTGGCGGAGGATAACACTCACTGGGGACAGGTTAACATGATGCAGAGAATGTGAACACAGCTCTTACTTTGGTCACGTAGAGACCCACTGCAGCGGTTCTGGTACCCCATACTCCCACACCACCACCCCACAGGACACCTTGAGGCACCTGGATGCACGCCTTTTCTAAGTCCACAAAACACATGGATATTACAAGGGTCAAACTCCCAAGATCCTTGTAATATCCTTAGAGTAAGGTTAAAGAGCTGGTCCACTGTTCCATGACCGGGATGGAACCTGCATTGCTCCTCTTGAATCTGAGGTTTGACTAACACTCCAAGTCTCCTCTCTAGTACCCTGGCATAGGCTTTCCCAGGGAGGCTGAGAAGTGTGAATCCTGTATAATTGGAACACACCCTCCAGCCCCCCTTTTTTTTAAAGAGGAGGACCACCACCTCAGTTTGCCAGTTTGTGTGAAAGCCCAACTTCATCCAAAGACTTCATTTCAGGGAAAATCTTGTCCATGCCCAGTGAGTTTCCACTTTATTTGACTAAGTCAGTAGCTTCCACAAGGGAGGTGGCACTACAGCCCCACTCAGTCTCCCATCCCTGCCTCCTATAATTACACTGCAAAAACTGATATCTAAGAAAGTAAAAAAAGACTTGTTTAAAGAAAATTTGACTTAAGTTTTGTCAAAATAGAAAAATAATCTCGTCAAGCATTTTTTTTTTTACATAAGAAAAATGTCTTATTTTGGGAAAATGTTTCTCACTTTTTCTTAATATGTTTTTCCAGCTAATATTAAGCTGTATTTAACCAGTAACAAGGAAAGCCAGTGAAGTTCAAATCATCCAAGCAAAGGAACAAGATTGTTTTCCTTATTTTAAGACAGAGGCTAATGTTAAAATAAGAATTCTGGCTAGTTTTAAGGCACATTTTGATTATTCAGTGCCCAGACATTTTGCTAGTTTTGAGAATTCTAACCAAGTAAATTTTTTCTTTACCCCATTGGCAGATTTTTTTTTCTTAATACAAGACAATTTGGCTAGATTTCAGTTTTGTGGCTTATTTTGAGAGGGACAGTTTTTTCAGTGTAGGGCATATCAGTAGGATTTAGCCTCAAAATGTTCTTTCTAGAATACTACTACAGAACACAAGTAAGACACACCCCCTTTGTTGGATTTTAGCACACCTGTTTTATTGTCATATTAACTAGACAAACCAAAAATCACAACACAAGACTGACAGAACATACAGTGACAAATTTCACACCTGAACATCCTTAAATAGAGTTCAGAGATGGGACAGTTAAAGATTAGATTCCCAGTTAAACAGACTGCATTAGTAAGTCAATGATTGTATTAATGCCAGCTCAGTTAATAAGGCAAGAGATCTTACACAGCTCACACAACCGAAAAGTACCTCCCCAAGATTCCTCACTATCTAGCACTGCAATTTCCAAAGAAGCTCAAATGTTTCAATGTAAAATGTTAATAATTTAATTAATCTTTGTGTTTTATGGAAAACTGAAGAACAGTTGTTCACTCAGAGCGGTACAACCATATGGTGAACATGAAACTGTTCTTGTGTACCAGAAAGCTCAAAATTAAAGAATATTGAACAGTGGAACTCATGATTTCTTGCCATCCAAGATGGTGGTCCCATGGTCCACTGACATCAACCCAAAGCCACTGCATTTTTTTTAATCTACATTACTTTTCCCAGTTTCAGACAAAATTTGTTAAGATATTGCATTTCTTGTTGTTGTTGTTCTAAAACTTATTTTGGCTTCTCTTGTTTTTGCTGTGGGTTGTCACAGTGGATCCAGTATTGATCTGAATATTGTTTTAGCACATGTACGTTGGATTTACTTTCTCATGCAACTCCAGATGTACATGGAGAATGGGGCATAGGCAACCTTCTTGTTGTGAGGCAAGTATGCTAATGCTTAAACAGTTTTAACGCATTAAAATTTGAGACATACTATTACAGTACTGAGTTTTAAAATCACTAACCAAGAGATTACCCAGATATCACATTGGAATTATGTGTGACAGGTGGTTATCAAGTTTAAGAGACATTCACATCCAAGGTACCATGAGGCTTCACCTTTTTTTTCTTTGGTGCTTCTTTTTCTGTATTCCAGCGGTGGTTGGAGCAGGAATAGGTGGCACCGCCACTGCCCATTTTCTACGGCAGCACTTTGGCCCTGAGGTCCAGGTGGATGTGTTCGAGAAGGGTGAGGTTGGAGGCCGTCTTGCCACAGTGACTGTCAACCATCATGACTATGAGTCTGGAGGATCCATCATTCACTCTCTCAACCTCCACATGCAGGAATTTGTCAAACAGCTTGGTGGGTTTACTCAGATAAAGACTGAGAACAAGAGATACACAAAATGATTAAAAATTCAACAGGTTTAAAGACAACACTAGAATGTTGTCAGTGGGGATCCAGGGGCTCTAGATTGGGTAGTGTTTATAAAATACGTAGCTGACATTTTTCAAGGGTGGTAGTAAATTATGCAAAGTTTCTATAACAATTTGGAATAGCGTGTGAGTCCAGAATGTAATTATCAGTGTCCATTGTTCACTGTTATGTGATATCTGTAATTTCTCCAAAAATATTAGTCTTGTCAATGTTCCATTTTGCGCGGTGTTCATCCTTGACCCAAAATACATAAGCAAACCAAACAGCAAATGTCAGCTATACCCAGTTTTTCTGTGATCAAAGGTGTGCTCCCATGCATACATGAACACAGAGGCCACTTGGCTTTTAATATAGGGTCATTCCATGTCAATTCAACGAATATTTGAGATGCCTCAGATACTTTGTTTCAGATTTTCTTTAAATTTTAATCAAATATTCTCAGACTATCCAGAACAACAAATCTGAAGTTTGAGGCCTGTAGGCCAAGTAGTTTCTGAGATATGGCCAATTTAGTGTGCAAGGGGCCTGCCGTTTTTTAGGCAAAAATTATGGCCATCATTTCTGGAGCCATGTTCAAGGTAGAATATCTCAGCAAATAATGGACTTAGAGGCCTGAAATATTCTGTGGCAGTTGTCATGGACACCCATACTTGGACTATAGTCAAACAACAGACATTGACACTAAACTGTGAAGTTTATGTATGCTCAAACTATGGAAGATATTACATTGACTATTGCTAGCATCCATGTTTGAGACACCGAAGCATACCATTACACTCAGAGAAGCCTTTCCATTTCTTGGCTCCTTAATGCCAGCTATACTGGCTATGAAATATGTGAATTTGGCATATCTGTGGTAAACAGTTATTGTGGGGAAAAAAATCATTTTGTGGTTGAATTTTATTAGATGAAAAGCTCATGTGGGCAGTAAATAAAACTCTTCAAACTGATTCCATTTTGAAGGTATTGATATCTGCTTTGTGTTATAAATATGGCCTTCTTCATGAAACTCCTTCCTGGTTAATTTAAGCATCCAGTTATGGCTGATTTGTGCACTCGCGAATGTATTTCTAGTGCTGAAATGACAATTTCATTTTAATTGTGTGCACACACTGCATTCATATGATTCATGGCACACCCCAGAATGCTTGCACATAGATCTGCCAGGGGGATTCCCCAAGGTTTCCATGGTTACTAAGCCAAGTGCGTGAGGCCCCTCAAATATTCATTGAATTGACATGGAATGATCCTATATAGGTGACTTACCGCACCCTGCTGGAATGGTGTGAGTCCAGAATGTAATTATCAGCGTCCATCATTCACTGTTGTTAGCTAATATCTGTAGTTTCTCCAAAAATGTTAGTCCGATCAACATTCTGTTTTGACGCCGTTCATCCATGACCAAAAATACATAAGCAAACCACACGGCAAACGTTAGCTCTCCCCAGTTTCTCTGTGACCGAAGGTACACACACGCATGCACGTATACATGTACAAAGAGGCCACTTGACTTTTTATATAGATGATTTACCGCCCCCTGCTGGAGTAGCGTGTGAGTGCTGAATTTAATATTTAACATCCATTGTTCAATGTTGTTACCTAATATCCCTAATTTCTCCAACGATATTTGTCCTATCAACTTACTGTTTTCACTGCGTTCATCCATGACCCAAAATACATAAGCATACCAAACGGCAAATGTCAGCTCTCACCCGTTTCTCCGTGATCTAAGACATACACGCATACAGAGGCCACTTGGCTTGTAATATATAGATGAAGCAATGCATAAACATCTGTTTGACCTGCAGATCAAACAGATGGATTTTGAGTTGCTCCTCCGTTGTCCATCATCTGATCATGATATGATTAAAATAGTTGATTTACTTTTTGGCTGATGCTACAGTTAGTGGTTTAAAAAGATATGCTGTGGCAACATGTCACCTACAGCTAAATATAAAACTTAAGTATTCAACGCCTTCCTCTATGTATTTGTGCCCCCTGAAGGTCTGATGTACCGTCGCAGCGTGGCGGGTAAAACTGCGGTGTTTAATGGTGAGGATTTGATTTTGGAAGAGACCGACTGGTATTTGCTGGATCTGTTGCGCCTGTGGTGGCGCTACGGCATCAGTTTCATACGCCTGCAAATGTGGGTTGAAGAGATAATGGAGAAATTCATGAGGTAAGGTAAAGGTGGTGTTCAGAAACTTTACCAGTGTTCAGAATAATAGTAGTACTATGTGACTAAAAAGATGAATCCAGGTTTTGAGTATATTTCTTGTTACATGGGAAACAAGGTAACAGTAGATTCAGTAGATTCTCACAAATCCAACAAAACCAAGCATTCATGATATGCACACTCTTAAGGCTATGAAATTGGGCTATTAGTAAAAAAAAAAAAAAGTAGAAAAGGGGGTGTTCACAATAATAGTAGCATCTGCTGTTGACGCTACAAACTCAAAACTATTATGTTCAAACTGCTTTTTTAGCAATCCTGTGAATCACTAAACTAGTATTCAGTTGTATAACCACAGTTTTCATGATTTCTTCACATCTGCGAGGCATTAATTTTGTTGGTTTGGAACCAAGATTTTGCGTGTTTACTAGTGTGCTTGGGGTCATTGTCTTGTTGAAACACCCATTTCAAGGGCATGTCCTCTTCAGCATAAGGCAACATGACCTCTTCAAGTATTTTGACTTATCCAAACTGATCCATGATACCTGGTATGCGATATATAGGCCCAACACCATAGTAGGAGAAACATGCCCATATCATGATGCTTGCACCACCATGCTTCACTGTCTTCACTGTGAACTGTGGCTTGAATTCAGAGTTTGGGGGTCGTCTCACAAACTGTCTGCAGCCCTTGGACCCAAAAAGAACAATTTTACTCTCATCAGTCCCCCTTTTCTACTTTTCTTTACTAATAGTCCAATTTCATAGCCTTAAGAGTGTGCATATCATAAATGCTTGGTCTTGTTGGATTTGTGAGAATTTACTGAATCTACTGGTACCTTGTTTCCCATGTAACAATAAGAAATATACTCAGAACCTGGATTTATCTTTTTAGTCACATAGCACTACTATTATTCTGAACACTACTGTATGTATGTTGGAGTAATGTACACTATATTGACCTCTCACAAACTGTGATTGGTCTTTGTGCTCCTTTTCACACTTTTTTTTCTACCCTTTTACACTTTTCATAGCATTCATTGATTTTTGTAGTACTAATTATTACCTCTGTCAAGGAAGTATGTGATCATTAACATCAGTTGGTTTGTTTGCAGAATGACAGAAAAAATAATTAACCAGTGGCGCATCGCCAGAGAACGAGTTGTTCAGCACATCTGCATTGTGAACTTGCATGTTGGGGCTGCACAATTTGATGAAAAAGTCACATTGTGATTATTGTGGGACATACTGCAGTTGCAATTTGTGATTGTAATTGGGCAAATAGATGGTCTTGTGATGCCACAGCGAGTTCAGTACAAATGTTTGCAACCCCTTTTGAATTGGCAAAAAGAGTAAAACAGTACTTTTTATTTTCCTCAACAGAATATTTACTGCCTGCAGCCAGTCTGCTGCTCTGTGTACACCCGATCCTGTCAGCTCTCAGAAACTAAGCAGAGCGCGTCCTCATTATTACTTGGCTGGGAGACTAGGGGCTGTGTGTGTTTCTCCTGGTCGAACTAGAGTTGCATCAGGAAGAGCATCTGACTTAAAATTTGTGCCAGATCCCAATGTGGATCTGTACTGGATCTACTGTGGCAACCCTGAACAATAATGGGGGCAGCCAAATGTGTGTGTGTGTGTGTGTGTGTGTGTGTGTGTGTGTGTGTGTGTGTGTGTGTGTGTGTGTGTGTGTGTGTGTGTGTGTGTGTGTGTGTGTGTGTGTGTGTGTGTGTGTGTGTGTGTGTGTGTGTGTGTGTATATGATGCTTCCTGTCTTATTGTATGATTGTGAGATTTTGGCCATAACCAGTGACCGAAAGTAACGACTGAATGTCTTTGTTACCAAGTCCCATCAGAGGATCCTTGAGTTAGCAGTACTCAAGCATTATAGCAGTTTGTATCAAATGACGGGTTACTTAGGGAAATAGCCTAGGATCATTTGTAATTTCGGGGGGGGGGGGGGGGCTGGCAAAAACTCAAACAATGGCGTTCTGATATTTTCTCATACAGACTGAGCAAGCGAGGTTAATAATTTGTTTATTATATGGTTATTACATATATGTGAACATGCAAACTTCCAGTATCACCTGAATATGAAAGCTGCTAAAGGTGTTGGGCTCGTAGTCAGACCTGTTCACTTTCTTCACTTCCATGAAGAACTTGCTAACAGATGTTCCGGTCATTAGCTGGTAAGCTTTCAGTCTGTGTGTTTTTTTGTTTTTCGATGCTGTTTAGATGTTTATGGAGTATGTTCATATCCGCCTTGGTTTTTCTAATCATATTTTTAGCTGTCTGGTTTGTGACGAAGTTTTCAGACTGTTCTTGACTGTTCAGAGCTGTGTTTTTATCTTGCTGGTTTTCATTCCATTTTGCATATCCACGTCGAGCTTGTTTGCTGTTAATTCTAGAATAGAATTTAAAATTCTTCTTCTTACTTATAAGGTTTTGAATAATCAGGTCCCTTCTTATCTTAGGGACCTCATAGTACCATATCACCCCAATAGAGTGCTTCACTCTGACTGCAGGCTTACTTGTAGTTCCTAGGGTTTGTAAGAGTAGAATGGGAGGCAGAGCCTTCAGCTTTCAGGCTCCTCTCCTGTGGAACCAGCTCCCAATTCAGATCAGGGAGACAGACACCCTCTCTACTTTTAAGATTAGGCTTAAAACTTTCCTTTTTGCTAAAGCTTATAGTTAGGGCTGGATCAGGTGACCCTGAACCATCCCTTAGTTATGCTGCTATAGACTTAGACTGCTGGGGGGTTCCCATAATGCACTGAGTGTTTCTTTCTCTTTTTGCTCTGTATGCACCACTCTGCATTTAATCATTAGTGATTGATCTCTGCTCCCCTCCACAGCATGTCTTTTTCCTGGTTCTCTCCCTCAGCCCCAACCAGTCCCAGCAGAGGACTGCCCCTCCCTGAGCCTGAGCCTGGTTCTGCTGGAGGTTTCTTCCTGTTAAGAGGGAGTTTTTCCTTCCCACTGTCGCCAAGTGCTTGCTCACAGGGGGTCGTTTTGACCATTGGGGTTTTTACGTAATTATTGTATGGCCTTGCCTTACAATATAAAGCGCCTTGGGGCAACTGTTTGTTGTGATTTGGCGCTATATAAATTAAATTGATTGATTGAATTCCTCCATTTTCTTTGTTCGCTTTTTTTTTTCACGCTGTGAAAATTGTAAACAAAGTCGCAAATCTGATACGCAATCCAGACCAACTATCATGGTAACAGTCTGACATAGGAAAATATCAGACCAGAAATCAGCCAATCACAGCTTACATAGCATCATAGCCATATAATAAAACTTCATATTCATGCACTGCCAGGTATGACGCTCTGCAAGATGCACCAGTTTATCACACAGAAGGGTACATCTCAGGTCTGTTCAACAAGAAGCATACATATTTGTTTATTTTAAACCACTACAAAAATATATTTACAATATCATGAAAAGAAAAGAGGACATAGCTTTCAAAAACGGAAATGTTTATGTCTGGCTTTAAAAGGAGAGTCCGAGGTCACTCCAGACAACAGGACCATTATCAGTCGAAGTTCTCTCATCGCAACCAGAATCTGTTTTAGGCGTAAATACACACCTCACCTTCATACACAGGTAATTCTTTGTGTAGTACATTCCAGGCAACAATACGCCTGAACCCTGGTCATTAAATTTACCTTGGAATGACAAGTCTGCATTCTTCTTCACCTAGCAACTAAAGTTCACAGTTGAGGCGCTGATCGTTTGATCAGCTGGTCCTCTTTTTCACTTAATATGTGGTCAACATATGAAGTTATTTTGTCTGTAGATGTCCGCTTGGTTTGAAACTTGAATCAAGTTTCAGTTTTCAGTTTACTGTTCAATCATCCCCCTCAGTAAATTTGACTTTTTGCTTCAGGAAATGATTCATTTATTGATGACTTGTATGTCCTTTTTTCAACAGCCTTGAGTTTGGATATCGTCAGTGTTTTTCTATCAGATTTTTTTAATCTATTGTGAATTAGTCTTTGATGTTACGCACTGAAAAATGTTGATAAATTGTGATAATTTGTCCTAATGTTAGACAAGATACTTTATCCATGAATTTCTTTCAGTCTTATCTAAGCAGTGGCATACATGTCTAGGAGGCCAGCCTGTCCACCAATGGTCAAATATATGAAAACTATATATTATCTGATTTGAACAATGATGTCCAGTCATCACGTTTTCTGACGTGACGAATTCAACTGATGTACTTTCCACTATCAAAATGTCAAATGTAGGTCTGTTGCATTTGTTGTTACAGAACATGATTGGACACCAAAATCGTTCAAATCTGATCATCTTAACTATTTGACCCTTAACAAAAAGTGTCTTGACATTTTCATATTTCATGTCACAGGGACTAATTGGAGGGTTTGAGAAAAGGCAAATTACATATTTTGGGATTCTGTATGAACAGATGTGGTATACATTTCAAAAGATTAGGGCATTTTGGAATTTTGATCACAGTTGACCTCATTTTGACTGCTACCAAAAGTTGCCAGATAGATGGAAGTGGATTACTAAACTAAATTTGTTTAGTATCCCTTCTGCAACAAAATCAATTTAAAAATCTTATTCCCCTTCAAAGTGTCATGAGATCTTAAGGTTGTATCTCTGCTAAAGTCTTTAGGGTTCTTGTGCTTCCTCTCTTACTGTGTGGTTGTGAGACTTGGATACTGACTAGTGACTTCAGGAGACAACTGGATGTGTTTGGTACTAGGTCTCTCCAGAGAATCCTGAGATATCTTGGGGATGGCTGTGTGTCAAATGAACAGTTCCTTGGAGAGACACAGATAAGGTGTGCCATTTGTATTATGACGGTGTCTCAGTTATGACATGATGGCCATGTCCCACAATTCCCTGAGAGTAGCACACATGATGTTTTGGTACCAGGAATAGGACATGGGGATGCCCACATTTCACCTAGCTGTGGCAGGTGCAACGTTACTTTCTACAGGTGAGGATGGATGGACTGGTTGTTTCTCTGGGTGCCTGCCATCTAGGACCCATAGCAACATGCAGCACATGTCCCCACATGTTGCATGACCTTTTGCAAAATCTGTTGTAATTTTACAGAAAAATTTTTGTCATGCAGTGAGCTAAACAGTTCATCTCCACGCCTCAAAAGTAGCCATCTATCTGTTACAACCAGGTGAAACATGGGGTGACCACTTGTTTTTCCTCTAGTCACTGGTGTCCTTGACACTGATGCACCAGAGAAACACTCCACATGGCCAAAATGTCATAGCTGACTCCCTCACAATGCAAGTGGTACTTCTTGGTTGTGGTTTTGTGCATGTTCAAAACGTTAAGCAGTGATCAGGCAGAGAGCTTTGTCTTCTGCTTTTCCTGTGGCTGTCCAATGGTTCATTCTGGGCTTCTGAAAGCTCTGTTGTCAATTAAGCCCATGCGGACATACAGCACAGTTCAAGTTTTTGAAGAAAAATCTGTGTCTCTCAAGTTCTCTCTTTCTGTCTCTCTCTCTCTCGGTAAAGCAGAGTTGTTTGATGTCCTGGCACACGAACAATGAGAAAATATAACATCATGCTTTTAGACCATGGCAAACTCTGCTCAAATCCAGCATATATGCAGGACAATCCTTCTGCTAAGTGCAGATCTCCATGGAAAAGTGATGTCTTCTATAGCTCCTCAACTCCACGGGACACAACAACAACACACAAGGGACACTGAAGCAGTTACACAGAATGGTGTTTTCCTGTCGCTTCTGCATCCTGGCAAGTTTTTTGGATGTATAATGAACTCCCAAATGACAGCATTCTATGTAATGGGGCTTTAAGTAACTGTTCATTTGACATAAAGTCATTCCAGTGGTACCAAAGAATCCTCCAAGAGACCTAGTCCCAAATTATCCAGTAATCACCTTATGTCCAAGTCTCACAAGCATACAGTAAACCAGGAGGCACCCGTACCCTAAAGACCTGGAACTTTGTTCTCTTGCAAAGATGCCAGCATCACCAAACACCTCTGTCCAGAGACTAGGTAAGCTCATCCCAGGTGTCTCTCGCTTTTAGAGGCCGAGGATCCAGAGACATGAATGTCACTGCCAAGATAAGTTAATGTCTCTACAAGTTCAACACTTTGATTGCACACCGATACACTTGAATGATGTGTGTGTTCTTGTTATAGGATCTATAAGTACCAGGCTCATGGTTATGCCTTCAGCTCAGTGGAGGAGCTTTTGGACTCTCTGGGAGGCAGTGGCTTCATCAACATGACACGGAGACCACTTTCTGACTCGCTATTGGAGCTGGGTGTGTCACAGCGCTTCATCGATGAGGTCATCGCACCCATTATGAGGGTCAACTATGGGCAGAACATGAGCATCCCCGCCTTCGTAGGTCAGTGTGGAAGGAAGAAATGCATAAAGAAGAAAGAATGAGTGAGTATATGAGGAGGAAGGAAGCTGAGAGGGCTGCAGCGCTCAAATTAGGTCCAGTTAGGACCTGAATATTAATGTCCCTACGATGTAGGTCAGAGAGGAAAGGAAGTGGACAGAAAAGAAAAGAGACAGGAGGGAGTCGCTGAGAATAGAATAGGAAAACAAGGTGAGAGGAGGTGTTGGTGTCTGGGAGAGAGAGCAGGAAAGTGTGTGGGCAGCTGATAATTGGTTTATGGCTCTTGGATCTGGATGGTGTGACTGTGTGTGTCAATTTCAGGTGCTGTGTCTTTAGCCGGTGCCCAAAACAACCTGTGGGCAGTGGAAGGAGGCAACAAGCTGGTGTGTTCTGGCCTGCTGAAGATGGCCAACGCTAACCTGCTACATGCACAAGTCAACTCTGTTTCCCCCATCTACTCTGGTACTTTGCCCCAATATCAGTTCATTTCATGTAGTTTTCATGTTTAAATTGTTTTTTGAGTGAGGAAATGACAAAGCAACATGGCCTGCTTCAAGGCTGATTATGTTTCGAAGTAGAACATGATTGTAGCAGCGTTGTTTATCTAACGGTGCTGTTCTCTCTGAATCAAACACATTTTGTAAATGGAAACTTATTAGCCCAGACTATTTACAGTGCACAGCCGACGCTGTTTTATTTGCTAGCAAACAATTCTGGGAGATATCAGGAGTCAGTACACAAAGGAGTTTTGGGGGGGTGAGTAAGACCTCGCTTAGACTGGGGTTGGCAGTCTGGCTCGAGCCAGGTTCTGGACGAATTTGACTCAAACCGGATCGTTTTTTTCTTTAACCTGAACGTGCTAGTTGGATTTAAACATGATAATTATCCGTATTTCAGCTGAGGACAGCAAATAACCTTCTTTCTTTGCAGCACCTTCTCGCCTTCTTTGTGTCACACATCCATGCTGTCACATCCAGATCCAGACACATCTCTTTTGACTTGAGCCGGATTGAGTTTGGACCTGTGTGTACGATGAGCCGGACTTGAAAAACAGGTCTGAATGCTATCTGGCTAGAAAGCAGATTGGACTGAATCCAGCTCGAACCAGATTGCCAACCCCACTCTGAATGGGGTCTAAGGGAAGGAATTTACACTATCACAGAATCTACATTAATATTAGAATGTGTAAATTTGGATTTCTCAACTTTAATCTACAAGTTGTGTGTTAGAATTATAGACGTATTGTGGCTCATACAGTGAGGTCTTTAAGTAGTTGGACAGATTAAATCTAGGATCGTGCTCTCCACCACATGAATTTTAGTTTGTTTTTGATTGGGAACCACCCAGACAGATAATTGAGTAAGGATGGACAATGACACAGTTTTCTAATTTTGCCTCTGTGCACCACCACAGTGAAGTTGAAATCAAACAGTCTAGATGTGTGTGTCGTGTAGACTTTCAGTTTAGTTTGAAGAGGTTTAACAAAAATATCGCATTAGGTATTCAGGAATTGAATTCATTTAAATGCACAGTCCCTCCAGTTTCAGAGAGCACAAGTAATTGGACAAACTAAATATAAAGACTGTTGTTAATACAAATCATGAATTTTACGAGTCGGGATGGATACATAAACATTAACAATTCACCAATTATGTCTTGGACTACATTTACATTAATCATTAAGAAATACAAACTGTATGATACTGTATGGTGACTCCATCTGAGTTGGCTCTTCCCAAAAACTGAATGACCAAGCAAAAAAGTAGACTAGTGAGGGAAGCCACCAAGACACCCAGAACAACTCTGAAGGAATTGTAGGCTTGTGTGGATGTGATTGAGTAACCTGTGTATAGTGGCCCATTTATCTGTGGTTTCACTCGTTTCCTGGTGCGAAAGAATTTTCTAATAAATACATGAAATTTCAAGTACAATTTACCAGAAAGCACTCAAGCCTAGCTTTGATGCATTTTTTCATTTGTAAATGCTGTGTCATTATACCATGAAGTTATAACTGGTGCTGCAATAGACAAAATTTGCACTATCCCCCAGTTTCTCTCATCACAGCCACAGATACGTATAACTTCTTCAGCGTTGTCATGGGTGTCTTGGTGGCTTTCCTCATTAGTCTTGTTCTTGCATAGTTCCTCAGTTTTAGATAAGTGCCTGCTCTAAATAGAATTGCCATAGCCAAGACATTTGGTAACTGAGGAGATATTTCTTGTCATTCTCATGACTGGTCTAAAGAAAACTGCCTATAAACGTGATAATTTGTCTTAACAATAATTCTTACATTACATTTCTTCAAATACTTATTACCAGTATTGTTAACAACCACCTGAATTAAAGCCGAAAGTCTGCACTTCATGCACATCTTGATTGTTTTATTTCAACTCTATTGTGATGGTGCACAGAGGCAAAATTACAAATATTCTGTCACTGTCTAAATAATTACTATGTACAGTGCCTGACTGTGTATAATAGCGGCATGAAAGGAAAAAATGTACACGAAAAGCACATCTTCTCAGTCATTAACATGCATTGCAAGCCCCCACTCTCCATTGTTAACTGTCATCTGTTGGCATGGTTACAGTGACACATGAGAAGTCTTCTGTATGTTTCTAGGTTACAGAAGGTCTTTACAGGTAACAGTGTAGATTTATTTGCATTACCTAGTGTAGTAGGTATTGATGGTTGATTCTTTTATTTTCCTATCAGGAGAGGCGATCCAGTACCAGCTGAGTTTCACGACCACATCAGGGACCAGTTCAGAAGTGTATGATATTGTAGTTTTGGCAACCCCACTCCAGACCAGTGTAGGATCTGGAGTCAACTTCCAAGGTTTTACATCTCCTTTTGACCAGCTCCCCGGCAACTATCACAGTACTGTAGCAACTGTTGTCCATGGTTATCTTAACACCTCCTTTTTTGGATTTCCGGACCCCCGCTTATTCCCGTTTGCCAGCATCCTGACAACTGACAAGCCAAATCTGTTCTTCAACAGTGTGGCTAGTGTTTGCCCTGTCAACATCTCAGCAGGCTTCCGGCGTAAGCAGCCACAGGAGGCTGGAGTCTACAAGGTTTTTTCACCACAGCCACTGGACAAAGCTCAGCTCAAAACCCTTTTCAGGTCATCCATCACTGATTGTGTTACCTCTGCAGTTTTCATTTTATCAGTCTTTAGTTCTTTTTTCAGTGTAAATTGTAACAATTAGTAACAATTTTCTTCTGTTTCTTCAACTATTAGGTCATACTACTCAGTGCAGGTGACAGAGTGGCAGGCCTACCCTCGGTACGATAGTAGTCAGGGATTGCCACCAGTGGAGTTGCATTCCAATCTCTATTACCTCAATGGCATCGAGTGGGCCGGTAGTGCCATGGAGATGAGTGTGGTGGCTGCCAAGAACATTGCCCTACTGGCTTACCACCGCTGGAACAGACAGGTAGACATGGTGGACCAAAAAGATCTGATGCACAGGATCAAGACAGAGCTATGACTCCGTCATCTTAAATGTGAAGATGCTCATTAACATGCTTGTGCATGGAAGCAGAGAAGGGTTTTGTTGATATGTGTTCTTCATAAAGTGCTAGTCAGAAAAGTGCTAGTGCTCTCACCGCTGAAGTATTAAATGTGTATGTGGGTCATATGTATCAAAGAAATGTCACTGGAGGGGGGGATATCTGGTGTGAAATATTTGTTTGACTGTTAACATAGTATAGTGGAAATGTATGTAATCTTGCACTGGATTTAATAGAAATGTTTGAGGGCCTACTTCTCACAATACAGCATCTTCATGAACATCACATCACCCCTGTGAACATGTAGGTTTCATTGTGACAGATGCAGGTCCTCTGGACCTGTATGAATGAATGATGTGTATGAATTACATTTTTCATCAAGCAGAAATTTACTGGAACTTCCAAACCAACCTACCCCATCCAAAAAATAAAAAGTCCCACCTCCTTGTCCAAAAGAGAGGTCTTTTTTTTTTTTTTTTTTTTTTTTATGGAATGCCAATCCATATGCTGATCAACATCAAAAATTTCTTGAATTGGAAATTCATAATACGTATGCTGATTATTACAGCCACGCTGCTGTGATGGATCCCGTCAGATCTTGGGAGTGGAACAGAGTCCTGATTAGATCTTGGCTGAGAGACTGCTTGGAATCATAAGGAGTAGTGCACATGTTTCTCTATGTTGTGTCAGGAAGAGCAACCAGCTTAAAACTAGGGCCAGATCCCAAAGTGAATCTGGGTCAATCCAGAATAACCAGTGATGAGAAAAAGAGAAAAATAAAATTGCTTATTACAGCTGCAACGGCAGGTCAGTGAATGTGTAACAGTCCATGATAAACCATAGTTGAACCTTATTTTGTTCCAAGTCAACTCAAATATGAACTGTCAACTGGAAAAATGCTGAATTCAATTTTATTGAACAAATAAAGACTGCTACAGTACATCACTGCCATTGTATCTGACGTGAAATCGCTCATTTATTTGCATAAAAGACTATGTAAAGCTGGATGACATTCTTGTGGTGGAGAAAGTTGACTAGAAGTCATACTATTACAGCTGCTGCCCTTTTCCAGTTTTGTTGTAATGTAAAAAAAAAAAAAAAACCTTTCTGCACAGTAGATAAATGTGCATAATTTATCAAACTAAATGTTGACGCTAATATTATTAGCTGGTACAGTACAAACTGCCTGAATAAATCAAATCAATTTTATTTATATAGCACCAAATCACAACAACAGTTGCCCCAAGGCGCTTTATATTGTAAGGCAAAAGCCATACAATAATCACAAAAACCCCAACGGTCAAAACGACCCCCTATGAGCAAGCACTTGGTGACAGTGGGAAGGAAAAACTCCCTTTTAACAGGAAGAAACCTCCAGCAGAACCAGGCTCAGAGAGGGGCAGTCTTCTGCTGGGACTGGTTGGGGCTGAGGGGAGCGAATCAGGAAAAAGACATGCTGTGGAAGACAGCAGAGATCAATCACTAATGATTAAATGCAGAGTGGTGCATACAGAGCAAAAAGAGAAATAAACACTCAGTGCATCATGGGAACCCCCAGCAGTCTAAGTCTATAGCAGCATAACTAAGGGATGGTTCAGGGTCACCTGATCCAGCCCTAACTATAAGCTTTAGCAAAAAGGAAAGTTTTAAGCCTAATGTTAAAAGTAGAGAGGGTGTCTGTCTCCCTGATCTGAATTGGGAGCTGGTTCCACAGGAGAGGAGCCTGCAAGCTGAAGGCTCTGCCTCCCATTCTACTCTTAAAAACCCTAGGAACTACAAGTAAGCCTGCAGTCTGAGAGCGAAGCGCTCTGTTGGGGTGATATGGTACTAAGAGGTCCCTAAGATAAGATGGGACCTGATTATTCAAAACCTTATAAGTAAGAAGAATAATTTTAAATTATATTCTAGAATTAACAGGAAGCCAATGAAGAGAGGCCAATATTGGTGAAATATGCTCTCTCCTTCTAGTCCCCGTCAGTACTCTAGCTGCAGCATTTTGAATTAACTGAAGGCCTTTCAGGGAACTTTTAGGACACCCTGATAATAATGAATTACAGTAGTCCAGCCTAGAGGAAATAAATGCATGAATTAGTTTTTCAGCATCACTCTGAGACAAGACCTTTCTAATTTTAGAGATATTGCGCAAATGTAAAAAAGCAGTCCTACATATTTGCTTAATATGTGCATTGAAGGACATATCCTGATCAAAAATGACTCCAAGATTTCTCACAGTATTACTAGAGGTCAGGGTAATGCCATCCAGAGTAAGGATCTGTTTAGACACCATGTCTCTAAGATTTGTGGGGCCAAGTACAATAACTTCAGTTTTATCTGAATTTAAAAGCAGGAAATTAGAGGTCATCCATGTCTTTATGTCTGTAAGACATTCCTGCAGTTTAACTAATTGGTGTGTGTCCTCTGGCTTCATGGATAGATAAAGCTGGGTATCATCTGCGTAACAATGAAAATTTAAGCAATGCCGTTGAATAATACTGCCTAAGGGAAGCATGTATAAAGTGAATAAAATTGGTCCTAGCACAGAACCTTGTGGAACTCCATAATTAACCTTAGTCTGTGAAGAAGACTCCCCATTTACATGAACAAATTGTAATCTATTAGATAAATATGATTCAAACCACCGCAGTGCAGTGCCTTTAATATCTATGGCATGCTCTATGTAATAAAATTTTATGGTCAACAGTATCAAAAGCAGCACTAAATAAAAAGCAACTTCCCCAAAAATGCTACAAAGATCATCCCTTTGAGTAAAAATATTTAATTCATATGTAAATGATTGTATTTGGAGAGGCACATGTCAGATCTGTTAGTATGCTTTGGAGGTGCACGCAACAGCATCCACCACACTACAAAACCAACCTATGTCATGATTGGCAACCACCCAGTCAGATCACCAGTCTATCCCCCTCTTCCCAAAGTAGTCTGGATCTTAGTCTTGATCCAGAACAATCGTAAGACATCCGACTCGTCAGTCAGCTTCTCGAGATCACAAAGGTCACAGTACGTCCACACAGTCAAGGCAAAGCTTGCCATGCCAAGGGAACAACATCTCCAGCCCACTAATGAAGTTTAGCTCCGATACCACAGATCCCTTTACCTGCCCTCAGCTGTTTCACAGTTTTTCCAATCTCACTGAGATTCAATGGTTTTTACTGACTGGTGGATCAGCCTTGGTACCAGAGATGCCTAATATCCTAGGTGTAGCAAGGTGAAATCCATATTGAAATATATTCCTACTAGCTTGGCTAGTGGGGATTCACCTTGGCTGACCTGGTAGTTCATTGGCCTCAAGCTCTAGAAATCTGGTTTTTGAATCCTGCTGGAGTCACAAAGAAATATATGTCATTCAGTTAGATAGAGAACCACTTGTGAACCAAATATAAATTATACTTTTAAATCATATGAATCATATGACTCCACATAACTATGTAATACTATGACCTGCAATAGTTGTGGAATTGATTATTGATTTTGTATAATTCACACATCATTTGTCATCTTCACAGGTAGTCTGCTGAACCATGCACCCTCCACATCCACTTACATGTGCTTTTAATTTTTTTTTTGGGGGGGGGGGGGGGGGCATAACTTATTCATTTGCAGTAAAGAGGCAACATTAATATCCTGTACTGCAGCAAGCCAACTGGTAATGGGGTTGAGACATTTTGGCAGCCTGACCCTTTACCTTTATTTACAGTCTAATTTCCACTTAATATCAGTGACAGTGCTGTTTGAACTTAATGCAGCCTTAGCTCAGGCATAACTGCTAAATTTCAATTTATTGGCTTTGTTCATCCAGCCAACCATTTTCTATACCTGCTTACTCCAATAAAGGGTCAAAGGGCAGCTGGAGCCTATCCCAGCAGTCATAGGGTGAGGTGGGTACACCCTGGATAGGACAGTTTATCACAGGGTTGGCTTCATCCCACAACTTAAATGTATTCACCGATTCACCGCAATCACAGATAAGACTGGCTAAATTTCTCAGGGTGGATGATGGATCACCTTACATCAAGACGTTTGGAGGTACGTGTAGGAGAGAGGAGTATCAGACAAGTTTTCACTATATGTATGAGGGTGGGAATACTCCGTTGAACGTATGAAAGCCTTTTTAACTTGGTTATGGCTGTTTGGAATTTGGGGATTTTTATATATATATATATATATATATATATATATATATATATGTCTGTCCAGTGCATGTTGTTTGCAGATGACATTTTGTTGAGCAGCAATAGAAAGGAGGAACAGAAGAAGCTGGAGAAGCACTTTTGTGCAGGAGAGGAGGTTGGATTAGACAGGAACTAAAATGCTAAGATTTGTTACAATGTGAGAAATGACAGTCAGAGGTACAACAAAAAAGGAGAAAATTCTAAAAAAAAAAAAAAAAGTCTGAAAGTATGATGAGGCTGTTTGGAAAATGAGCATTTTTGGGAAATGGAGAGATGAGAATGAAAGTACAGGTGAAGAAAAATAAAGCTGTAGCGGAGAAGGAAGAGTGGGAGGATGAGTTACAGGACAGGACTGTATGAAGAAGCTTTGTGAGGAGCGTAGAGGTGAGAAAAGATTAATGGAAACAGAAAAGAATGGGCAGCTTGTAGGAGGTTACTTATGGATTAAATGAACGCCACTAAAATGAGTGGCAGTTTGAGGTCACTAACTGGTCTGTGATATTATGTTCTCCAACAGGAACAACAGTTATAATGTAAACACACACACAAACCCTCAAGAAACCCTTTGACAGCCACGTAGGAAATAGCGATTCAACAAAGATTTACTCCTCTATGATCTTCTGATCTTGTTTGACTGAATTTGACTTAAAAGGCTGCTGCCCTGGAACTGATTTACCAACCTTGATTTCATGGACAAAATTATGATCTTTGTGGAACCAATGACTACCCTGATTGTAGCACTCGAGAAGCTGAATGAGAAATCTGACTGGGTTTGACATTGTCCTGGATGAAGACTAAGAGTCAAACTTTGAATTACTTCAGCCATCAGAAGTGTATTTCCATGAGGCAAAAGTCTTAAAGAGACATTCACTTATCTCGGCAGTGACATTTATGTCTCTGGGTCCTCGGCCTTTGAGATTGAGAGACACCTGGGAAGAGCTTATGGAGCCATGAGGTCACTGGACAGAGGGGTTTGGTAATGCTAATGTCTTTGTGGGAGAATGATGGTCCAAGTCTTTAGGGTCCTGGTGCTGCCTGTCTTACTGTATGGTTATGAGACTTGCTAACCAGTGACCTGGTAAAGGCAATGACTAGATGTTTTAGCGGGCACCAGTGCTTAGGCTTACACTGAAAAGAGAAAGTTACCATATAGAAAAAAACTCCAAGAGTTCCTCACTTTGGACACCCTGAAAACTTAAACTCGTGAACTTTACATGCATTACTTTCTTCCACCTCTGATATACTAATGTGTACAGGTGCAATAATATACAAATAATAAATGTTTGAGTTCAATGGTGCAAATATTTCATGAGGAAAGAAAGACGGAACATACCATTCAATGAGGCGAGGCGAATATTCTATTCACCGAAAGAAATATTTGTTCTATTGAAAGAATGAAAAAAAACATTTGTTTGTTTTATATAATGGTGAAAATAGATCCTTGTCATTTGATTTTTTTTTTTTTTTATGAATTTAGAAACAACAGAAAAGGGACTTACATTTTGGTGTTCATCACTGGTGCTTTGACGTCAAAAGTCCAACACAAACTTTAAATAGGAGTCCAAAATTGTTTGCAGTCAACTTACAAAAAAACAATTCTAATTATGTAGTCTGTGACACTATGCACTGACTGTGTACAGACTGTTGTCTGCTTTCCTCACTCCAATGAAAAATCGCATCAGAAATTTCTCCACTTTTCATCCTAACAACTCTTCATGCCTCCAGACGGCTTACGGCATGGTGGATTTGTTTTTGTGTGTGTGTGTGTTTGAAGAATTAGCACCATCAATTAGCTCCTTCAAATTGTTGTCCTCCAGCAAACAAACTCCACTATGTTGAGCTAAACACCGCCCCCAGTAGTGTGAGCATGCATGGTGGCCAGGGCGTGCAATAGCACATTTCATATAGAACTAAAATTGCATGCTAAAAAGAACTATTGCACGGTCAATGAAACGCAACGGCAAATGGTACGAATAATTCATGTCACGTGACATAGAAACCACCAGTCAAATGACACGGATCCACTCAGCCATTATATATAAAACCTTTATAATGCTCAATATTTTGTTCTTGAACCATTTGGTTGCCTCATTATGTAGTTAAGGAGAGGATTACTATGCCCAAAATGCTTTACTTTACATTTTACTTGAAGGAATAACATAAACATCAGTTGAGTCCAGACAGGCAGGTGGTCTGCATCATTTGAAGTCTGCAAAACTGATATTTGTGTAATTCACTTATTGCTTGGAAGATTTTTTTTCATCTGCAGATATTAATTCATAATTGTTAAGCATGGCTGGGATACTGGTGACAAACGTGATCAACAGACATGGTCCCAGGACCAAGCCTTGTGGCACGCCACAATTGACAATGGCCAAATCTGATAGCTGTCCAGTCACTGTTACACTGAGTGTTATGTATGAGAAAAATTCTGACCATTGCTCAATGTTATCCTTAATATCAAATGATGATAGCTGTGCCAAAATCTCATGGGAGACTGTGTGAAATGTTTGTGTAATACAGGTAAACTACATAGACTGGAAGACCATGACTCACTGTTTAACTTTATCTCTAGAGCATGTAATTGTGTTCAGTCATAGCTGCAGCTGCTTTTTATATATCAGTGTTTTTGTAAATTAAATCAATAACCAGTGACTCATGGTGAAATGGTAAATGGACTACATTTATATAGCGCTTTTCCATCTGCATCAGACGCTCAAAGCGCTTTACAAATAATGCCTCACATTCACCCCGATGTGAGGGTGCTGCCATACAAGGCGCTCACTACAGGAGCGGGAGCAATAGGGGATTAAAGACCTTGCCCAAGGGCCCTTAGTGGTTTTCCAGTCAAGCTGGGATTTGAACCGAGGATCTTCTGGTTTCAAGCCCAGCGCCTTAACCATGAGACCATCACCTCCCCAGTGGTGGTGTTGCTATGCTGAATTGCCTCTTTCATCAGACCATTTCATTGTCTCCCTTCCTGCTGTTTTTGTTACGTAATCCTGTGGAAAGAATTTTTTCAGGGAATGGATCCAATAAGCTTCCACGTTGTACAGAGGGCAGGTCTGTGTAGCTGTTGGGGGTGACATGGCACTTTCTGCTCTTTGAGCCTTGTTCACACGCTGATCCTTTTTAATATATACAATCCGCATATAAGCACAGACAGACTAAAGGAGACTCTGGGACTTTCTCATCCTGGAATGAGACAAATGTAGCAGACTGAACTGTTGTGACTTTAGGAAAAATCCTGCTTTTATTTATCCAAATGCATAATACTAATAAGTGAGAAGGAAAAGAAGGTAATGTTTCAGACAGGATATTAAATGTTTAGTTGTTGACTACTGCCTGAAATGTTCCAGTGGATAGTTTAAATTTATTTTGGTTTATGGGTTTATAAATCATATTTTATGACATTTTAACTGGGAGCATCACCCTGTCAGTGTGATAGAGGTTTTCATGCTCTGTTCTTTGAGGGTTTTTATGATGTGGTATTGATCTTTTTGACTGTGAAAGTATTTATTTACATACTGAATTGTTGATTTGTTTGTTTTTAAATTCTCGAGCCTGCAGAATGGCCATGTGATGTCAGGAAAAAACAAATCCCCTCAGTTCATCATTTCATGTCAAAGATTTGAGTCCGTGAGACCAAGGTTCTGTGTCTGCTGATATAGAAACATTAAACTATTATTTTAATAAATAGAGGACAGCACAATGTAGAAGAAATTTTATGAAGCATACGAGGTCTATTAGAAAAGTATCCGACCTTATTTTTTTAAAAAACCATATGGATTTGAATCACGTGTGATTACATCAGCCAAGCTTGAACCCTCGTGGGCATGTGAGAGTTTTTTCACGCCTGTCGGTGACGTCATTCGCTTGTGAGCACGCCTTGTGGGAGGAGTGGTCCAGCCCCCTCGTCGGAATTCCTTTGTCTGAGAAGTTGCTGAGAGACTGGTGCTGTGCTTAATCAAAATTTTTTCCAAAACTGTGAGGCACATCCGAGTGGCTACCATTCGACAAATTAAGCTGGGTTTCGCTGAAAATTTTAACGGCTGATGAGAGATTTTGGATTGTTTCTATTGCTGTAAGGACTTCCCATGGAGCGGGATGTCGCGCAGCGCTCCGAGGCGACGTTGTCATCCTGTTTCAAGCTGAAAACCTCCAAATTTAAGCCTCTGTTGACCCAGGACGTTGTGAGAGAACAGAGAACTTTCAGAAGAGGTCGGAATCAGCAGTTTATCTGGACATTCCACTGTTAAGAGATTTTTTTTAATGAAAGACGTGCGGACGGGTTGGCCGGCGCGGCGAGCCCGCCACAGGAAAAACACCTCCGTTGGAAGCCTTAAGGACAAGTTGGAACATGCCCTGCTGTTAAACAATTTCTCAGATACTCAGTCATCTGAAAGCCACCAAAAGCCGCCTGGATTTTACAAATGGTTAACATGGAGGTGTTTTTCCTGTGGCGGGCACGCCGCACTGGCTGCGAGCCGACGCGCCAATCCGTCTGCACGTCTTTCATTAAAAAAAATCTCCTTTAACAGTGGAATGTCCGGATAAACTGCTGATTCCGACCTCTTCTGAAAGTTCTCTGTTCTCTCACGACGTCCTGGGTCAACAGAGGCTTAAATTTGGAGGTTTTCAGCTTGAAACAGGATGACGACATCGCCTCGAAGCGCTGCGCGACGTCCCGCTCTGTGGGAAGTGTTGGGGAAAGTGTAATGCACGGACCCACAACAGGGCGCGCCCTGTGCACGCGCTTCCACCTGTGCGGTGAGAGCCTCCAACCTACGATTGAGTAGTACATTCTGCTCGGTTACTAAATCCAACCGAGCAGTGAAGGCGGCCAAGAATTGCTGCAACTCACCCATTATTCCTCCTGCAGAAGCCTGTGCACCTTGCGTCTCCATTGACTGTTCAACGGGTGGGTTGTGCCCCTCGGGATCCATGACGTTGGCTGAGATATCCTGTTAGGGAAAGTGTAATGCACGGACCCACAACAGGGGGCGCAAATGAACGGTCAATAGATAATCCAATAAATACAATTTATTGCGGCAAAAGTACACAACAGGTCAAATACTGCTTTTATACAGTCAATCACAAGATACAATAAGTGACGTGTGGGCAGGCCCGTGGGTAGGAGACGCCTATCCAGAGAAGAGCCGGGGCCCACAAGGTTCCGCCGCCAATGAAGACCTGCAGTATACCGAAGCCGCCAAGTCCCGAGTCCCCAGGTGGCCTCTGCTTCCAGATGTCAGATCCGGTACTGCTGGCAGGAACAAAAACAGGTTAAGGGTGGGTGTGTGGACACCCAGTAAGCAGTCAGCAAAAATAAGTTCTCACTGTAGTAGGGTGGGAAAAACACCTCCACCACCTACACAGGAAACACAGTTCGTGTAGAGCCTGAAAAGTACTACTTAGCCGGTTTGGAGTGAGGGGTGAAGACGTCACTCCTCCACTAACCACAAACCCAGCTCCCAGTAGTAGACAGGAACACCTGCAAAACTCGGAAAAAGAGAACATGTGCGTACGGCACAGTCAAACGGCTGAGAGGTTACCTGTGAGGTAAGCTGATATCTCGGCAGAGATGTGGTGTCTCCTCCAGTCTTTTATGGGATGGGATGGTGATGAGATGATTACTGACAGCTGTTAGTCCTGGCTCCTGGGTGGTAACTGCGCCCTCTGGTGCCTGAAATCCGACAACAGGCAGGGCGCCCTCTGGCGTTGGCCAGCAGTACCTCCTCTTCAGGCGGCCCAAACAACAGGAAGTCCTTACAGCGATAGAAACAATCCAAAATCTCTCATCAGCCGTTAAAATTTTCACCGAAAACCAGCTTAATTTCTCGAATGGTATCCACTCGGATGTGCCTCACAGTTTCTGAAAAAATTTTGATGAAGCACAGCGCCAGTCTCTCAGCAACTTCTCAGACAATGAAAATCTGACGAGGGGGCTGGACCACTCCTCCCACAAGGCGTGCTCACAGGTGAATGACGTCACCGACAGGCGTGGAAAAACTCACGCATGCGCAAGAAGGTTCAAGCTTGGCTGACGTAAAAACATATGAATCAAATCTATATAGTTTTTTAAAAAAAATAAAATGGTCGGTTTCTTTTCTAATAGACCTTGTATTCTGTGACCACATCGACTGATCTGCTGTGGCCATCGCTAAAGGGAGCAGCTGAAAGAAGAAGAATTAATCATGATGCCATACTTTGAAACAAAGGAAAATAAGTGATGGTGGATCATATAGGGTCTTTCTGTAATACTGAAACAGAAAGTGAAGTGGTATTTGAGCACCCACCCACACACACACACACACACTCAGAGCTGCTTCCATCAGCTCCACTCTTTATTTTGGTTTACTCAGTGTTGTTGCACTGAGTTTGTTATGATCAAGGTTGTACTTTTGTTTTCCAGTGAAAGGAGATGTGGGAGCTGCTGGGAAATTTTGTTATGTTCCATAAGTATTTACCGTAAGTAGAGGTAATCCGGTGCCCATGTGGGTAATAAGACAGTTCACCAGGTGGGATGATCCTCTTATTCTATTCGTCGAGTATCATCGTTGAAACTAAATTGTACAGAGTGCTGTATTGTACTAGGGTGGTACGACTGTTTATAACTGAAAGTATATTGGTACAAGTCTAGATGATTATGTCATTCTCTAGTTTGTGTTTGAATGTTTTCACTGAGCAAGCTAAACTTTTGTCTTGATTGAAGCAATTCCAGCAAAAAATAAATCACTTGGGCTCGGTTGATACTATACGAGGTATCTTATAAAACTAACCGGCAGTTTTATAAAAAAAAAAAAAAAAAACTATATGGATTTGAATTACATGCGATTACACCAATCATGCTTGAACTCTCGTGCGCATGCGTGAGTTTTTTCACGCGTGTCGGTGACGTCATTTCCGTGTGGACAGGCTTTGAGTGAGCACTGGTCCCGCCCTCTCGGCTGAATTCCTTTGTTTGAGACGCTGCTCGAGACGGCGGGCGTTGCTTTATCAAACTTTTTTCAGGACCTGTGAGGGATATCCGAGTGGACACTATTCGAGAAATTTAGCTGGTTTTCGGTGAAAAGTTTAACGGCTGATGAGAGATTATGGGGTGTTTCTGTCGCTTTAAGGACTTCCCACGGAGCGGGACGTCACACAGCGCTCCCAGGCGACGTCGTCTGGCTGTTTCGAGCTGAAATCATCCTAATTTAAGGCTCTGTTGACCCAGGACGTCGTGAGAGAACAGAGAAGATTCAGAAGAGGCCGACATGAGGAGTTTATGCGGACATTCCACTGTTAAAGGTCATTTTGTAATGAAAGAACGTGCGCGCAAATTCGCCGAGTCATTTCCGTGACGACGACGCAAATCTGTGTGTGCCACGACAGGAAAAACACCTCCGTGTTGAAAACCATTTGTAAAATTCAGGCGGCTTTTGATGGCTTTCAACAAGTGAGTAACTGAGAAATTGTTTAACAGTTGGGCATGTTCCAACTTGCCCGTTAAGTTTTCCAACGGAGGTGTTTTTCCTGTCGCGACCCCCCGCGGTCGGGTGTGGCCCGACATGCGACTCTGCCCGCACGTTCTTTCATTACAAAATGACCTTTAACAGTGTAATGTCCGAATAAACTCCTCATGCCGACTTCTTCTGAAAGTTCTCTGTTCTCTAATGACTTACTGGGTGAACAGATCCTGAAATGTGGAAGTTTTCAACTTGAAACAGCGAGATGACGCCGCCTCAGAGCGCAGATCGCCGTCAGGCACCTTGGGCCATCCTTAAAGCGACACTTACAGACCACAATCTCTCATCAGCTGTTAAAATTTTCAACGAAAACCATCTGAATTTATCAAATGGTGTCCACTCAGTTGTGCCTTACAGTTTTGAAAAAATTTTTTATCAAACAAAGCAACAGTCTCTGAGCCATTCCTAAACAATGAAAAAAATCGACAAGAGGGTGGGCGACTCCTCAAAGACTGCCCACAGGCGAATGACGTAACCGACAGGCGTGAAAAAACTCTCGCATGCCCACGAGGGTTCAAGCATGTCTGATGTAATCACACAGTGATTCAAATCCATATGGTTTTTGAAAAAAATAAGGTCAGATACTTTTCTAATAGACCTCGTACTTGAAGTATTAAAGTATGTCCTCCAGTGGTAGTGTAGTGGGAAGGTTTGAATAATGTGTTGCTACTCACTTCACATGCTCAATCTGTGTAAACCTCATCTACTCCCTTGATCTTCTTGAATGACTGGATCATATCAAATCTTTTTGTTCTGTATTCAAGAGCTGGCATCTTGGGACTTCTGGCAAAACCGTCCAGATATAGTTAATTAGAGAGGCCATGACCCAGTCTAGTAGTCTGTGGAGGTGATGGTCTAGGGGGTAAGTGGTGGGCTTGAGACCAGAGGATCCTCTGTTCAAACCCCCATCTGCCCTGAAAATCAGTAAGGGCCATTGGGCAAGGTCATTAATCTCCAAGGTTCTCCTGTTGTGTAATGAGCACCTTGCATAGCAGCACTCTGACATCAGTATGGGTGAATGCGAGGCATTACTGTAAAGAGCATTGCACTTCTTATATAAATGGAAAAGCAGTCCACTTACCATTTGGTCCAGCTTTAGACCAGTTTCAGAGTACCTCTGTCCCTCTTCATCTTGGGTGAGTAGATAGTAGAGGTGTGCTGAAGATTCGACTTAATGAGAGACTTGCATAGCTGTTTACAATGGTTGATTCAAAGCCTTAAAGGAATGTTTAATGATTGCCATTGCTAACCCATGTCTAGATATGTTTAGAGGACCTTAATTTGCCATCAGTAATAAGACAAAGATCCTTCTCTTCAGCATTCAGGAGACTGTGTGTTCAATCATTTGGTTGCCTCATTATGTCGTTAAGGAGAGGATTACTATGCCCAAAATGCTTTACTTTACATTTTACTTGAAGGAATAACATAAACATCAGTTGAGTCCAGACAGGCAGGTGGTCTGCCTCATTTGAAGTCTGCAAAACTAATATTAGTGTAATTCACTTATTGCTTGGAAGATTTTTTTCATCTGCAAATATTAATTCATAATTGTTAAGCATGACTGGGATACTGGTGACAAACGTGATCAACAGAAATGGTCCCAGGACCAAGCCTTGTGGCACGCCACAATTGACAATGGCCAAATCTGATAGCTGTCCAGTCACTGTTACACTGTTATGTATGAGAAAAATTCTGACCATTGCTCAATGTTATCCTTAATATCAAATGATGATAGCTGTGCCAAAAGAGTCTCATGGGAGACTGTGTCAAATATTTTTGTGTAATACAGGTAAACTACATAGACTGG
Source organism: Thalassophryne amazonica (assembly GCF_902500255.1). Lineage (NCBI taxonomy): Eukaryota > Metazoa > Chordata > Actinopteri > Batrachoidiformes > Batrachoididae > Thalassophryne > Thalassophryne amazonica. The sequence goes on from NC_047111.1 coordinate 58,972,282, forward strand.
AAGACCATGACTTAATGCTTCTGTCCATATGTCCAGGACCTCAAGGAGTTTGGTGGTAGTAGGTTTGTTAAATGTGATGCCATGTTGCTGCTGAGAAAGCAGCTTTTTGGTTCCAAGATGCTCGTTCCATCAGTTTTCACACGACAGAGGTAAGACAGACTGTCCAATAGTTGGCTGGATCAGACTGTTTTGCTTTCTTAAAAATCTGGGTGGTACTGTCTTTAACTGTGTCTCAGAACCTGGATACCACAGTCCAGTATTGGGGGTCTTCAACTGGTTCAAAATGCTGCTGCCAGAATTTTGACTAGAAGCAGAAAGTTTGACCACTTTACATCGATTTTGGCCTCCCTGCATTGGCTTCCTGTCTCTGAGGTCTGATTTTAAGGTTCTGCTATTAATTAATAAAATTATTTATGGTTTGTCCATGGTGGCGTGTCCTTAAGGTTAAAAAAAAAAAGTCAGCAGGCCACAGAGCCTTCTCTTATCCTGTGCCTGCCTTGTAGAATGACCTCCTTGCAGTCAGATTCCTTACAGACATTCAAGTCCAGACCAAAGGTGCATCTATTCTCCCTCTCGTATGGCTAGCATACCAGTGTAGTATGGAACTATGCTTCCTCTCCTTTTAATTCATATTACTAGCAATGAAACAGGTCTCTGCCTCAATACATTTAAATTCTGGGTCTGTTGATGAAGCTCAGGGCTAGCTGCCGGCAACCACCTTAGTAATCTCTCTGCCTCCCTGCTGATTTACTGCTGGTGAACTAAAGCCTCAGGTCCAGTTATTTACAGCCAACTGATTCTGCTCTTTTTTCTCTCTGTCCAAGGCACTGACAACACCAATGACTAATCTTGGCCCTGCACCCAAGGGTGCCAGAATTACCTCGGGATGCCACGCCTGGTGCACCACTGACCGGAGGTCCTGCCCTGCAGCCGACCAGTGCTGGACATGGACGCCTGTGTATTAGAAACCCAGGATGGACTCTAATGTATTTTCAATTAAGGACTCTGTTTTTGTTACTCTTCTGTTGCTTCTGTTTGTAAAGAAACTCTTGTATAATCTGTAAAAACCTTGTAACTGTTAGAATGGCCTAAGCAGTGGGTCACCCCTCTAGGTCTGGTCTGCTTGAGGTTTCTTCCTCATTATCACCAGTTTTTCCTTCACTGTCACCTGTGTGCTTGTTCAGGGGGTTAGTAAGGTTAGACCTTATTCGTGTGAAGAGCCTTGAAGCAGCTTTGTTGTGATTTGGTGCTATACAAATAAAATAAATTGAACTGAACTGAAACCTCAAAAGAGAATTTGCTGGACTATGAATGCTGTTTAAACTTTGTTTTGTTGGTCAAAATATGGAATTCTATTTCTAACTGAACACTTTAAATTTATCTTTCCACATTTCCTCCAAACAACTTTTACATGCATGTGATACATGGTACTATGTATCACATTATGTGATTATTAGCAATTTCTTTTAGGTTCTACATGAGTGGAGACTCTCGAAATCGTTCTATAATTGGACAGTGTTTGTTTCCTTACTCCTCTCAGGCCCTTTGGCTGATTTCCACTAAACTTGATATGTGGATGATGGTCAACCTCAGAATTGCCCTTAAAGACTTTGTTTTGGCAAATGTTAATGTCATTGGCTCAACAATAATTTTTCCACTCCGATGTCCACCAAATTTGGCACACCTATTATATATAAACATGTTCTGGAATTGTCCAGGCCAGATAAAAAGTTTAATCATTGGGTTCATCAAGATCACTGTGGTCAAAGGTCAAACTTTTTTCTTTCTGATTTACACCAAACATGGTACACATATGGAGATGGGTGTTGTAACTGCTCAGGTGAGGTCAAGTTTGCTGAAGGTCTATCATTGGGGCCAAGTCATGACTGCATGTATGTTGACTGAATACTCCCAGGTCCTTTCCTAATTTCTACCACACTTAGTATGTCACTGAAGGCTGACCATGAATTTGCCCTGAAAGAATTCAGTTGGGTAAAGGTCAAGGAATTTGATTTGAAAACCTGATTTTGAACACTTAGGTAGATTCCAGAATTGCCCTGATAATGACAACCAAGGATCAATCATTTGAGTGAAAGTCACGGTCACTGGTGTCAAATGAGGTTGTACTATGTTTAGGAAAATGGTTATAATGTGGGTTAATTTCATTGACAGTGGTTAGGTTAATGAAGTTCTAATTCAAATATTCTGCTAGACTACAAGAAACATTGTGTATATTTGATATAACTGTCACAAGTGGCTGAATTTAAGAACACATGCTTTGTAGTCCCCGTGGGACGATGAACACTCCACCTTTTACTTTGTCTTTCCCCACTTTGTCCTACACTGTAAAGCAGTGTTTTTCAACCTTTTTTGAGCCGCGGCACCCTTTTTATATTTACAAAATCCTGCGGCACACCACCAACTAAAATAATATTATAATGCTATTACCTCTAGTTTTGCGCAAAACCCAATTATCGCAATAGAAAATCGATACAGAAAACATCGCATTTCGAAAATCCTCAAGCATTTTGCGCTCTGATCTCAAGTAGGGCTGTCACGATTAGGAATTTCTGGAAACGATTAATTGTCAGACAGATAATTGCGATTGACGAATATATTGTCTTTTTTTTTCTTCTTTTTTCCCCCTTCTTTATATTCTACTATTGTAGTATAATTACACAACTCTGGAAGAACGTTTGGCTTCTGTGAGTGGAGAAACTGGGAATGGTGCAACATTTTTATTTTTATCTTCATTTTACATACAGTCCCAACTTTTTCTGATTTGTGGTTGTTTCTGTTGCATTTCTGAAATTGTTTCTCCTCATCAGTCACGTTTTGTGCTTAAACACTACATTAAGCTTAAGATTGAACAAATAAATACCTTTGGAAAATAACAGCTGTTTAAGTTCAGCGTTCTCACCTGCTTTTTGTGATCTGTGCGTCTGAACGTTTTTTTTTTTTTTTTGTGGCTCTCAGTTCATTCATATATTCTCATTTTTTAAATATGTTTTTAAAGATATTTGACGGTTTATTTCATCTCATGATCTCATAAATTCAGCATACGACGCGCACATGGTGTGAACAGGACGGTAACGGCAGAATCACACCTTTAGAGAAAGTTCAGAGAGAAGTAAAGGCAGCTTCACGTTTCCGTTTTGTTAACGTTCACTCACAGAGGTTAAAATCCTCTCTGCTCCGCGCTCGATGCGCACTGAACGTGTCGCGCCTGCATTCAGGAATCTCCCTGACCCACCCCCTCCCCTCCCTGACCCACCCCCTCCCTCAGTCTGCAGCCTGTTAACTCCGCGCGCATGCACACACAGACACAGGCACACACACCGACAGCTCCGCATTTTAGACGGCTTTTGAAGGAGACGGCAATGTTTTAATCGGCCGTCAGCCTCCTTGTTATTGTCCCGCCTTAAGACGAGAGCGAGGCTGCAGCACAATGACGTCAGATTCTGAGTCGTTTTATGCTTTGTGGATAAAATAAATAATTCACGGTAATCGCGAATATGAAAAATACCCACGGCACCCCTGCCGCTCGATGCGCACTGAACGTGTCGCGCCTGCATTCAGGAATCTCCCTGACCCACCCCTCCCCTCCCTGACCCACCCCCTCCCTCACATTATCAGTTTATTCACCCGCTGAATTTTAAAGTATCCGTAAATAGACTTTTCCCAAGCCTATGGTAAACAAAATCATATCAACTTCTTACAGGTGCAGTTGACATCTTTATATTACTTGTTCTGCAAAGCAAAATCCAACGATATTCCATTTAAATAAATTGGAACTGAGAAAAGGTGTAGATTTAAATATTGTAGACTGCAAAAAGTCAAAATCATTAAATTTGTCAAAACTTCACAATTAATTGGCTCTGATTTAATGAACTTTATGTTGTTGCTTGCTGTCATATGATCAGACAGGCACTGGCCCTTTTATGGTTAAAAAAAAAAAAATTCTTCAACAGAATAATGTAAATACCATTATTAGCACTTCATTTCATTCATTAGGTTATTTGTTATAGACAGTGAGTGATTATTAGGTCTGTCAATAAAGTATAGGTCTTTATTTTTTTCAAAACTATATAGATTTCATTCATATGTTTTTACGTCAGACATGCTTGAACCCTCGTGCGCATGCGTGAGTTTTTCCACGCCTGTCGGTGACGTCATTCGCCTGTGAGCACTCCTTGTGGGAGGAGTCGTCCAGCCCCTCGTCGGAATTCCTTTGTCTGAGAAGTTGCTGAGAGACTGGCGCTTTGTTTGATCAAAATTTTTTCTAAACCTGTGAGGCACATCAAAGTGGACACGGTTCGAAAAATTAAGCTGGTTTTCGGTGAAAATTTTAACGGCTGATGAGAGATTTTGAGGTGATACTGTCGCTTTAAGGACTTCCCACGGAGCGAGACGTCGCGCAGCGCTCAGGCGCCGTCGTCAGCCTGTTTCAAGCTGAAAACCTCCACATTTCAGGCTCTATTGATCCAGGACGTCGTGAGAGAACAGAGAAGTTTCAGAAGAAGTCGGTTTCAGCATTTTATCCGGATATTCCACTGTTAAAGGAGATTTTTTTTGTTCCACTGTAACATTATTAATGGGGCTATTCCACAGAATGCTGTTCCTTCCCATTTAATCCTGAATAGCAAACCGGGATGCATTTTGAAGCAACATAGTAACTTCTTAATCCATCTTTGTCAGTCTTGAACAAACTTGGTATACATAGTAGTTACGGCCATCATCAGCACCAGATTTAACATTTGGATTTGAAATATTGACAACATTTGATCCCCATTCCCAAAATTATTGATAGTACAATATTCATAGTGATACTTTAAACTTTTTTTATTGTGCTCCATTGTGGTAAAAATTTTAAGCAGAAGCAGTCTTGATGAACATTTGTTGTGGTTTTTGTTAAAAGTTGAACAGCTTGAGCATGTCTGTGCAAGGGAGCTAGGGTAGAGGAGGCATCCTGTTTCATCCTGTTTTTGGACTTTTTTGTATCATGGACATGAGTAGCAGCATGGCACCCTGTAGAATAGCCCTGTTTGATCCTGATCACTCATGAGCCTGACATCAGATCAATATTGGTGAACTTTGATCCTCATCACATCTTTGAACCTCATCAAGGAGGACATATTTTTGTCTTTCTAATTTTGATTCTCTAAATTGAAACAGAGGAATCGGGGATGATGGGCAGAGCCTGATCTTTGTTCTGCTTAACTAATAGGATCAAAGGCGGGATCAAAGAAATGGTTATACCTTGGCTAAAAGAAAAGATGACTATCAAAATTGACTGAAACATCCTTTTGAGATGTCATGCTGACAAACAGCAAAGTAAACCTTGGTGGGGTGGAGGTAATAATACATTTTATGACTAATCAAGTACAATATATACTACGGAATTCTAGAAATATCACGTTGTGAGGAATGTTAGAGAATAAAGATTAAAAACATGTAACAATCATGATTATTAAACACTAGGTTTTGGACGAGCTTCGGGGCGCTGCTCCTATTGGTCCGGCTGTGCACCACGTGGTCTGGCAGTCACGCGCCTTCCAGGAACACGTCAGGAAGAAGAAAAACAAAACAAACTGTCACAGCGCGTGGACTCCACTGAAAAAGAGGTCGTTTATCTGCAGCACGAGGACCCACGCGAGCTTCGGCAAGGTGCGAAACGTACGCTCTGCTCTTCTGGAAAAGACTAGGAGCGTTTTGGAGCCGTTTTGAGGAGAGTTGGCCGGACGCTGGGTCGCTGTTTGTGGCCGCGGCGGAGGATTAGCCGCGAAGCTAACGGTAGGTTGTCTGTATGAGGAAGGGGGGCGGCGGAGGCCATGCTGAGTGCTGAGCGGAAAAACAAAACAAAAAAAGAAAGAAACAAACCGCGGCCAGCGGTTATAAAACACACCAAAGTCGCACTTGTCGTGGCTGAAATACCCGACTTAAACGGGGTTTTTAAAGGAGCTGTTTACGGAGAGGCGAGTCGCTTCATGATTCTGCTAATTTAAAAATAAAAAAAACTCCGTTAAACTCCGCACGAAATAAAATGCATTTGTATGTTGTGTCCTCGAGTCTATCGGAGTCACACACAGCCGCAGGACGACCCAGAAACTTACTCAAAGGCGCTGCTGTGTACTTTTAAACTGATCGAAGCTGGTTGTTATTCTTGTGATTTGGTCACAGCTCACCGTTTGTGGTGACACTGATGTATGTATGTGGAGTAATTTGCGTTTTTCTGGCAGTATTTGTGGTGAGACAGTGAAGGAGTGTGTGCTGAGTTTTGCACAGGTACACGCCCCCCAACACTAAACATGTCCACTGCTGCTGAGGGCTGGGGAAAACAATAAGCCTTTTCTAGAAATTTCCATGTCATGAAGTAGATAATACATCCTACTCGGGCGAATGTGTCTAACAGCGAGGTTAAATTTCAACAATTTTAGGCTGAGATTGTACAGTAGTTAGGATTTTCACCTCAACAAACGCTGTGCAGATTACTGAACTGAAATACACGATGGATTTGGTTTTTGCTTTGCAATATAAATCCCGACATACTGTCAGAGATCGTTCGATAAATTCCCTCTCGTACAGTCAGGGTTTGTGGTACGTAACGACTTTTACCTTAAATAACTCGTTTAAATAGATATCTAGGCCACGGACATGTAGGCCTTCAACTTGTTTATCTTTCGCCTCAGCCTAGGCTGAAGCGAGCTGTTTATTAAGAAGCACTTCCCGGACTGACAGCTGTGGTGGCCAGTCAGGTGCGCCGCGAGGCGGGACGTCATCGCAGCTAGACCAATAGAGAAGGAGGATTCCGTGGGCGTTGGCGCAGTGGGTTAGATTGATGTTTTGTTTTGCTTTGCCTGGGATCTGTGTTCAGTGCAGATTCACTGACCATATTATAGTCATTTATTGTTTTATTGGTGATTTCTAAGGCTTCACTTGTATTCTTTAGTGTGGGTTGGAAAGGTGATGCTTGTTCATCCTGCCAGGATGTGCGTCTGAAATCTGTGGTTGTATAATACAAAACTTGAGATGAGGTTTTAATACCTACTCCTGTATATTATATAGTACCATATTTATTGTATATGTTGTTTATTTCCCTTAATATTTAAATATATATATGATCTTTCTTATGTCTTATTTATTATTATATATACTTTTTTTCTTGAGCCATTTGGGTGGGTAGGGAGAGTTCCCGTGGGATAAAAAAGCTTTTCAACTTAGACCAGGCACCTAAGTGGCTCTACTCTACGCTTTTCTACTCTTCTATTTTACTCTTCCTTTTTAGATATTTAGATATACCTTAGTATACTAGCATAGTTCCGTCTTAGAATTGGAATATAATATATAAGATATACCTTACTGAATTTTCATGAACATAATAAACCATCCATAGTTTCAAAACTGAGAATGCATCCATCTAGTTTTAGGTGCAGTGTTTCTCTGGGACTTCTAGGACTTTGTAAATTTACACTTATCTCTTCCTTATTCTTTATCTTTGTGAAGAAGCTGTTCATTTCACTTCTTTCTTTATCATTTTTGCAATATGATATTGTAAAGATGTTGTGGGAGAAGTCATAATTATGAATTCTCTCTCAGTTGGTAATAATAGTTGTTCCATGTCTCCAGGAGTTTAATTTCTTTGTTGCCCAAGTCAGGCCCACAGAAGTCTGACATAAATCTTGTCCAACATTGTTGCTGTTAAGCCTGATTTGTAAATTAATTTTTGTACATTTTATGTGTATTTGTCACATGCAGCTGCAACTTTGGTGGCCAACAAGCGCGGGCTTTGGAAATGATAGAAACTGACAAGGTCTTCTCAAGATGCATGTAGCTTCACAACCGCACTCATGTCAAGAGCAAGAAAAGGAAGAAGTCTGCTTTGGCTACATTCATACTACATTCATGCCTTTTTGCAGGGAATTGTGTTATTTCAGTTTCAGAAGATAACTGCTATTAATCAGTAAATAGTGATTTATTTTTCTGATTTAGCACATTTCTTTTTTTTTTTTAACAAAGTTTATTTATTGGAAATATTTTACAACAATGCCACACAAACTTTTTCAGACTTTTTTTTTCCCTAAATAACTCACCCCCCCACCCACCCACCCCAAACAAACCCCGCAACATATAACCCCGTGCCAGACAGGTATAAGAATGGTATAAACAAATAAATAAATAAAATAATAATCGTATATATGCATATATAAATAATAAAATGAAGAAGGAAAAAAAAAAAAAGAAAACCGCACAGTTAAATCACAGAAATAAGATATATTAATGGGGTGAAATACAACCATACCACCGATTCATATGTCATATGTAGCACACAGACATGTCATTCTCCCGTTACATTTCATGCAATTTGGTTTGAGAGGCATGTTCTTGCTTACAGCGATCACAAGTAGGGTCAAGCCCAACTCTAATCTTACTTAGTCTGGTTTTAGACCAGTGGAGGCGGTGCACCACTTTGAATTGAATCACAATATGCCTAAGACAAATTGATGAAGAGAAAATTCTCTCAATAATGCTTCCCCAGGTCTCGTCAGAAATCTGTTAACTCTTCCTCCCATTTGCACTTAAGTGATTGTAATGTAGTCATCTTGTATCAGTTAAGCAGTTCATATGAAGTACTTATGATGCGTTTGGCATTTGGTTTTAGCTTAAATATGTCATCCAAAAGGGTTGGTGCAGGGCAGGATGGGAAGGAGGCTGTATTACATGAAATAAAATTTCTAAGCTGCAGGTACCTGTAAAAATGTGGCCTTGGTAGGCAAAATTTAAAGACCAGTTGTTCAAAAGAGCTGAAGACATTGTCACTGTAGAGTTTGTACATTGAGGTTATTCCACAGTTCATCCATATGTTGAATGCGTCATCTGTCAATGATGCTGGAAACATGCAATGTCTTTGAGGAGGCGCCAGTAGAGAAAGTTCAGACAATTCAAAGTGCCTTCTGAATTGGTACCACAGTTTGAGTGAATGAATAACAAGTGGGTTAGATGTAAAGTTGGAAATAGGTCTTGAAAGCGGCAATCTCTTACAAAGTAAGGACCATAATGACACATGTTTAACAGACATTTTCTCCAATACTGCCCATGATGGTAGGTCATCATTACCTTGAATCCAGTGCAACATTGCCCTGATATTGGAGTCCCAATAATAAAATAAGAAGTTTGGGAGCGCCATGCCACCCGTGCTCCGAGGTTTTTGTAATACACTTTGCTTTAGTCTTGGCGGTTTCTTATTCCAAATAAAAGAGGATATTAGGCAATTTATATTAATGAAAAAAGATTTTGTTAGAAAAATAGGTAAACTTTGGAATAAATATAAAAATTTGGGAAAGACTGTCATTTTAATAGTGTTTATCCTACCACCGAGCGAGAGGGGCAACAACTCCCATCTTTCAAAATCCTGTTTCATCTTTGAAAGCAGCACTTGAAAATTGCATTTATACAACTCTGGATTCTGTGTAATCCATATTCCTAGATATTTGAACTTATTGTAACTAAGTTTAAAAGGGGCAAATATTGCTGACATGTTCCCAGTCTTTTTACCAAGTGGCATCACTTCACTTTTTTCATAGTTCACTTTATACCCAGATATTGCTCCAAAGTCCTCAAGTAAATCTAAAACTTTTGGAAGACATTCGGATGAATTAGAAATAAACAGGAGCATATCATCAGCATATAGCGAGACCTTATGTTCTGTGACCCCACGATGTATGCCTAAAATATCAGTACGCTGTCTCAACGCAATGGCGAGGGGTTCAATCACCAGAGCGAAAAGAAGTGGTGACAGCGGGCATCCCTGCCTTGTCCCACGCTGAAGTTGAAAATACTGAGATAAATTATTAGTGCGAACTGCCGCTAGGGGAGAGGAATATAATACCTTAACCCATGAAATGAAATTATTACCAAACCCAAATTTTTGTAATGTATAAAAAAGAAAGTCCCATCTCACCCGGTCAAACGCTTTTTCAGCGTCCAGCGAAACTACAGCATCGAGTGTATCATTATTGGGTCAATCATAAATCACATTTAATAAGCGTCTAATATTAAAGTAGGAATGTCTATTCTTAATAAATACAGTTTGATTGGGTGAGATGATGGACGGCATAACTTTTTCTAAACGTAGGGCCAGGATTTTAGCAATAATTTTAGTATCCACATTCAATAATGAATTTGGGCGGTATGAACTGCAATCTAAATGGGTTTTGTCTTTTTTTTAAGAATAAGAGAAATTACAGCTTGTCTCATAGTTGGGGGCAAAGAATGTGTTTGGAATGATTCATGAAATGTGAGTTTTAGTAGTGGGACAATTTGAGGTGCAAACTTCTTACAGAATTCGGATGGAAACCCGTTGGGACCCGGAGCCTTGGCTGATTGCATACTCCTCAGCGCTTTTTCAATCTCAGTGTGGGAGAATGGCTACTCCAACATGTTTACAGCGTCTGCTTCCAGCTGAGGAACATCGACCTTACTGAAAAAAATGTCAACATTTAAGTTGTCTGCTGTAGTTGGGCAGCTATACAATGTTTGGTAAAATTTCAAAAAACTATTGTTTATTTCCAGATTGTCTGTACATTTAATTCCTTGATCATGTGCTTGTGTGCGAGCGCGACGTAACACTTCCACGCAGTCCTGATAGTAATGCAGCTTTGCGATGATGGCTCGCGGCCTTCCACCAGGCTGTCTTGGCCCGCTGGTTCTGTGTGAGCGATCGATGACAATATTCTTTCCCATGTTCAGCACTTCATTCAGTAACTTGGACACAGCTGTGGTGGTACTGGAATCTGGGGATTCTTGAATCCCCACTATGCGGATATTACGTCTCCTCATTCTCCCCTCAAGTCCATCACATTTGCCTCTCAGATCGTTCAGTTCCTTTTTCAGGCCCTCTCCTGTAGTTTGCAGGGTAGACACTTCATCGCTCCAGGTAGAAAGCCCGTCCTCGATATCCTTCACCTGCGTTTTCACCTGGGCCACTTCCCTGCTCGTCGTCTCCTTGCAGTTAGCAATCTCGCTCCTTATCGTTTGCAGTTCTTCTTTTATAGTGCCAAAATCTTCCGCAAGTACCTTTCTAAGTTCCTCTTTAATCACAGCGGAAATGTCCTCTTTGAGTGACAGAAGAAGTTGGGATTTCAAATCACTGATAATGATCTGTTCTTCACCCAGGTCTGGAGCCGTGGCCAGGCTAGCAGTTTCAGCGGGATTAGCAGGCATGGTTAGCGGTGTGGCCTCAGCACTTTTTCCCGAGGCGGTCTCAGGCCTGGAAACAGTGGATCTGGTGTACTTGTATTTTCTTAAACTGTGTGCCATTTCAGTCGTAAAAAAAAGGACTGATGTAAGGACGACCTCTCAAGTTTCTCTGATACAGAGAAATACGCGATTGTAGATCAGAAAATTAACTTTTGGAACTTTTTAGCAGTAATTAGCGGGAGCCTCCAAGAAACACAGCTTACTCTATCGCAGGCTCTCTAACGCCACCTGATTTAGCACATTTCTATGCAGAAGCTGTCTAGCAGCCAGTCTGTGCCCTGTGTCAGCCTGATCCTGTCACATCTTAGAAGCTAAGCACTGCGAGGCCTGGTTAATATTTGGATGGGAGAATTCTTCAGTACACCAGGGGCTGTGTGTGTGTTTCTTCAGGTAAAATTGGAGTTGTGTCAGGAAGGGCATCGGGCATAGAAGTTGTGCCAAATAATATTGTGCCAGGCAGCAGTGGTAAGGGAAAAACTCCCTCTGATGATTCTGATGACACAATAGCAAAATGCTGTGTGGGCTTGACGTCTCATTTCAGAATGGTTTGTTCAGACCTCCACTGTTTCGAAGGCCAGATCTTCTTACAGTGCTGCCTTAGAAATATTCACGCCCTGAATTGGGACAGATCCACTGTCTTTGCTTTATAGAGCTATAGTATTGTGTGTTATAAGACATTTGATGTGAAATTTGGATAAGTTACTAGTCTGTTGTCAAAGAAAATTCTTGGTTCAGTCCCAGTCTGCACTACTTATAACTCATTGCTTTAGTTAATTGTTTGTCACGCTTAATAAAAGGAGCAATAAAATGAAATCATTAAAAAGCTGTAACCGGTCAAGCAATACATTAGCCTGTTTATTCAGCAGCAATATCCTGTTTGTCTGTTGCTCTGCTGTACAGTAGTTTAATACTTCTACACATAAACACACAGCCACGTCAATGTAGACATTTAGAACTCATGGATCTGTAATGCTTGCTGATTTTTGCTCATGGTCTTTTATATATATATATATATATATATATATATATATATATATATATATATATATATATATATATATATATATATATATATATATATATATATATATATATATATATATAACAGGATGTGAGCTCTTGGTCGTTTTATCTCTGTACGAATCAGGAACTAACCTTATTGGTAGTTAAATCATTCCAAATAAAATACTGGTGATTGGCCTACTTGGATTGGATCCGGATACTGTGAGGCAGTGAATGTGAGCTCTTGTCTGATGGAAAAGTCCAGGCAGTTACAGCTAAGCTGTTCTTTTTGTCTAGACTGAGCAAGTGAGAAGGAAATTTCAGTTGTTGGTTTTTGAAAACAAGGAATATCATTGTTTTGAGCTGGCTGTGCATGAAATTTTACAAATTCAGTCAAATCAGATTTGGAAGCTTGCAATGATTGCAAATTGCTGTATCCACCACGACACCAGGGAACCACTTTGGGACTTGGATGGTGACTACCCAGACAGACAGGGTAGTGACAAATGCTTCAAAATGCTTATTGCTCTCAGGGTGCGTATCATGAGTTTTATTAATACACCTGCCAGCCTTCAGTGGTGTTTATGTGATCTCTCCTGTTGATGTTTGTATACGAGGTCTGTTAGAAAAGTATCGGACCTTTTTATTTTTTCAAAAACCATATGGATTTGAATCACGTGTGATTGCATCAGCCAAGCTTGAACCTTCGTGCGCATGCGTGAGTTTTTTCACGCCTGTCGGTTGCATCATTCGCCTGTGAGCAGGCTTTGTGTGGGCAGTGGTCCACCCTCTCATCGGATTTTTATTGCGAATAAATGTCTGAACGATTTGGAGCTTTGCTGCATCAATTTTTTTCCAGAAACTGTGAGAGACCTCCAGGTGGACACCGTTCGGAAAATTAATATGGCTTTCGGGGACGATTTTATGGGGATTATACAGATTAAGGAGTGTTAGTGCCGCTTTAAGGACGGCCCACAACTGTTGCGCTCCGAGCGCCGATCGACATGCTCAAACAACCAGATCATTTCCAACGTGAAAGCTTTGTTGATCCGGGACCTCATCTGACTTTCACAAAAAGGCTGAAGGCGTGGACATCAGCACTTTTTCGGCACATTCCACTGTTACAGGAGTTTTTTTCATGGAAATAAAAGCGGAGGGACGCGCCACGGAGCCGTTTATTATGCGGGACAAAACCACCTCGGTGTTGGTCTCACAGGAGGGCTTTGAGATGGCTTTCAGATGGATTCCGGTTGCTTTTCAGTCGTGTGATTATCCGATTGTGATTGTGCATGAGCTGGACATGCCCCAACATGTCCTGGAAGGCTTCATCACGGCGTTGCTTTGTGCCATGCGGCTCCACCGTGACGCGCGGAACTCCTCCGCACGTCTGTCTTAATGTGCTGAAAAAGTGCTGATGTCCACGTCTTTTCACAATTCCTGTGCTAGTCAGACGACATACCGGCTCAAGACAGCGTCCAGTTTAGAAATGAACGGCACATTCCACTGTTACAGGAGTTTTTGTCATGGAAAGAGGAGCGGCTCCACTGCGACGCACGGTATGGAAAGACATTCATTCCAATAATAATTTCTGAAAGGAAATGCTTTTAACAAAAACTAACAGATTTATTTCTGTTTATGTCCAGAGACCAAGGATCCACCATATAGAGTTTATTATGTCCAGAGTTTAAGGATCCAGTAACCAATTTCATATTTATTTACTTTAAGACTCAATAAAATGTTGTTCAATTTCAATTTAATCAGCTTATAAAGCGCAAAATTACAACAAAAGCCATCTCAAGGTGCCTCACACAGAACAGTTCAACATAAAAAAATTAAAATAAATAAATAAAATAAAAAATTCAAATACCTAATTAAAACAGAAGTAAAAGAATAAATCATAACAAAATAAAAACTACTCATAAGAAAGAGAATGAAAATAGGTTTTTAGTCTTGACTTAAAAATGTCCACGGACTCCGACTGCCTCACTGAAGGCCATGTACTGGCTAACCCAGAATGAGATTGCCCACTCAACAAACTTCCCCAGCCTTCTGGACATGATGAAGGCACTTGGGCTGTCGTACCTGGCTTTTCCCCTTTGGGTACCCCTAGAATGGCCAATTTTTAGCTTGAATTTTCAAAAGCTTCCCCCTTCCGCACGATCCCCCCTCCCCTCGGTCGCTTCGCTCCCTCGACATTACCACTACGCTAAAATTTTATCCTAGCTAGAACCCTGATATCATTTGGAGATCAAGTTCCCGGAGTCTGGAGGAACAGTGGAGAGGCACAGAGTCAGCTGCAGGTGTTGGTCTAAGGCAGGGTTCTTCAACTCCTGTCCTCGAGGGGTGGTGTCCTGCATCATTTAGATGTGTCCCTGGTCCATCACACCTGAATCAAATGGCTGAATTACCTCCTCAATATGCAGTCAAGTTCTCCAGAGTGCTGCTAATGACCTCATTAAGTGACTCAGGTGTGTTGAAGCAGTGACACATCTAAAAGTTGCAGGACACCGGCCCTCTAGGACTAGAGCTGAAGAGCCGTGGTCTAAGGTGTTTTATCAAGTCCAAAGTCAACGCAGCCATCTACCAATAGATTTTAGGGCGCTTCATGCTTCCATCTGCTGACAAGCTTTGTGGAGATGCTGAATTCCTTTTCCAGCAGGAATTGGCACCTGCCCACAGTGCCAAAACTATGGTACTAGTAACTACTTTGCTGACCATGGTATTACTCTATTTGACTGGCCCCTTAGTCAATACCTCATAGGCTCTCCATGGGGTATTGTCAAGAGGAAGATGAGAGACACCAGACCCAACAATACAGATGAGTTGGAGGCCGCTACGAAAGCAACCTGGACTTCCATAATACCTCAGTAGTGCCACAGGCTGATCTCCTCCATGCCATGCCACATTCATGCAGAAATGCTTGTAAAAGGAGCCTCAATCAAGTATTGAGTCCATAAATAAGCATACTTCTCAGACGTTTGATATCTATTAAGTCCTTTTTTGGATTGAGGGTCTTATATTGTAATATTTCGAGATGCTCATTTTCTATTATTTGGAACTGTAGGATGCAATTATCAAAATTAAAATGAAAAACTACTTGCCCCATTCTCCCCCAAATAAGTCATTTAGCAATTTATAATTACTCCCAAACTGTAAAAATGTTACATAGTTTCTCTTTAATTCTGGTGTTTCTCAGCTTCTTATTGGCTGTGCACTCCTGTCAGAACTAGTTAGTTGTGGGTGGAGCAGGGAGAATGAACAAACATGCAGGGGCAGGTGCCCTCCAGGAACAGATTTGAGAAAACTGTTGGTTTTGTCTAAGTGAAGGTCTTGGTAACCACCCTGAAATGTGTGCTTCTATTCAGCATTATTATTGAGTCGTGTCTGACCAAAGCCTGGGCAGGGGTGGTGGCCAAGTGGTTAGTGTGCTTGGTTTCAGTGCGGAAGGTTTCCAGTTCAAATTTCTCCATGTAATGGAGTTGCTTCAGGAAGGGCATCCGGTGTAAAAATTGTGCCACAATCAACATACAGGTTCACCTTGGATCTGTTGTGGTGAACCCAAGTGCAAACAAGGGAACAGCTATAGGGACTTACCAGTGTCTGACCTAAGCCTGAGTATGAAATACTAGTCAAGCTTTCAGGGGCGGCTGGGTTTCATATTGCAGCATGTGTAAGACACTGAAGAGTGATTTGGATTCCCTGCTGCACTGACTGAAGGGGTGACTGGCATTGTGACTTTATATGAGTGCCATTGTGATTTTGTAATTTCCTCTCACATCCCTGGCTTTCACTTCTTTCTGTGATAGCATAGTGCCTAGATTAATTCTGTTCAGGTCACAGCTCCTCAATCTCCTTCTGCTACAAGTGAAACTAGGCCCAGCTGCAGAACGTGGAACTGCACAGAGAGAGATGATGAAAATCCAAATCTGTTTTGTGCAGCCAAATATATTGATGGTACATGTGACTGAAGTGGTGTTGCTTTTGTAATTCTTTGTGACTTCCTGGACAGAGCACTTAGGGGTGAGAAGTTCATTTTAGTCAGTTCAGCACACAGTGAGAGGAAGTGATGTCCTCCTCCTGTCTCAGCGGGTTTGACTGTTTGTGTGTGTCATCTGTTCGCTGCAGGGGTCATGTCTCCATGCAGATTCTTATTTATTTGCTATGCAAAATCAGACAGCAAAGATCCCTCCATTTGTCACATGTGGTAGGCATTGCAGCGCAATGAGAGGATATGAACTAGCAGAGAATGAAATACATGAGGGTGAATGTGATGTTAGTTTAACTGAAGTTTAACTGCCAATCTATGAAAATGTGACAGAATGCATTCTGTGGTTTTGGTGTGTGACTTAGAATGACCTATTATCCTTAAAATATTCCATAGCACTGGAAAATCTGTGATACGGCCTATTTCCAATCTGGTCCCAGCACCCTCACCTTACACACTCTCACTCTATTTGTACTTCATGTGGAGGGTCCACCACCAGTTTGGCATATATATATATATATATATATATATATATATATATATATATATATATATATATATATATACACTGGACATTGGCAACCACTCTGTGACAACACCCATTGGGATAGGGCTGGGCGATATGACCTAAAATTCATATTGCAGGACAAGTTGAATCCAGTCACGGTAACTGTATATATTGCGATATAAACTTAAGTGTAAAAATTATAAATGGAAGTGTTTCTTAATGGGTTATATAGTCCCTGAGTAAAGCTAAATTCATAAAAATAACAGCAATTAAAACAACAATTACAACAACAAAAACAGATTTGATGGAATTTTGAGAACATTTATTGTGCAGATCTCAAAATTCAGAATGAAAAGTCAGCACTCTATGGTGCAAAATAGTGTAAATGAACAGAAACACAATATTTAGAACTTAGAATGTAAATATAAATTGTAAATTTCAAAAATATGAACAAATGTACGTAGCAAAGAAAAAAGTTATATACAACTATTTACATTGAAATGCTTCAGGTGTGTTTTTGTACAACTGTGTACATGAAATAAGATACCACACATTATATTTGTGCTACTCAGAAAACCAATTCCTGTCCAAAACAAGACCTCTCTGGCTTGTGTTGGACATGTAGTTTTGGACATTGGAATAACCTCCCACTTTGTCATTCCTGCTCCTGTGCAGCTGGAGGCAGTGTTTGTACTTTTGTCTGCCTTTAGTGGCGTTTTGTCTTGAAAGTCCTCAGAGACCACCCCATGTGGGTTGGTGATTCTGATTGGCTTAGGCCGTGCATTTCCACCAATGATAAATGGGAAGGCATAGGGGTTTTTTTTTCTCTGCTTCCCGTCCCAAGATGGAGCAGAGTGAGGAAATGAGACTTTTTGCTGCAGCTTTTTGCAAATCCATGCACCAAATATGACCATAAAATTCATAAAAAACATCCTGGAAATTATTAATCATAGTTCACATTATAGTAGGCCTATTAAGAGAATTTAAAAACTGGTATAGAGCTTGAAGTGCGCTTCGTTTTTTGTTGTTTTTTTTTTAAACCAGCTCCTCTTGCGTCATGGTCTCTGAGCTTGCATCAAGCGTTATTGCGATTGACTGGTGGAGTCCAAATCTGTATCGTAAACCAAATTTATATCATTTATGCTGTCTACTATATATTCTGTGCACCCCTACATTGGGATGTCCCGATCTGATTGAAGAGATTAAAATAAGGTCCTAGTGGAGGGAGCAGGCAGTCAGTGCTACTGCTGTGTTCACTGTTGTGGAGACTCAGAACAAAGTCCCCGATCACCACACGAGAGTATAAGTATTTTGGCTGTGCTCAATTATTTAAAATATCTTCTTAAAGGTGTCCAGAAAAGTCAGAGAGAGTTGAGTCTCAAAGCAACAGTTTTTATTTTTATCGGCAAAAGGAAGCAGCTCACAGACTCCCCGTAAAACAGCAAACACCAGGACCGCTTCGAAAAGACAAAGGATGGCAAGCATTTTTATACATTTCAGAGGTCAGTGTCTCCACCCAAAGTGTGTGGCCTTTCCAAACTTAGAAAATCTTACACCAAGAAAAACAGCTGTCAATTACATATTTTTTTTTTTCCAGAAACGTGCAGGTGTGAGGAGACCGCTTCATGGAAAATCCCTAGGCCTGTGAGTTTAACTCTAGGTCATCAGGCCCTGGGTCATGGAAATTTACCCCTCCTGTTTAAAACCTTAAGGCCCAGTCACACGGCACTTAACGAAGGGTGACGAAGACCTGACGAAACAAGAAATCTGGACCTTCGTTGACTGTTGTTGGCATCGTTTAACCTTCGCGCAGCCTCGTTCCTGCAGGGGGCGCTTCATCAGGATTTTTAAACTGTCGAAAATTTTGAACGAAGGGCATCGAAAACCTCAATTCATCTGTCTCGTTTTGCTGTCATTCTTGATGTTTTTTAAGCGTTTGTGTAGTTTTTGTAAAGTTATTGTTTAATTTGACTTCGTTGGAGCAGCTGAACGTTTTCACACAACGCAGAAGCCGGTTTGTGAGCGTTGAGGCTGCTGCTGCGTTCATGTACATCGGAAATTACAGGGTAAACTCAGCCTGCTTGCTTGGATTTTTTTTGATCTGTGTCGGGGGGCAGCTTCAATGGGCTCAGGCACCTTACATAGGCCAAAATTAATCTTTTGTGTGGATATAATTAATTATTTTGCCACAAGCAACTGTTGAATTTGAAACAACAAAAAAGTTGTGTAATTTCCGACGGTACTTGACTGCAGCAGGAGCTCCTGTGTGCGCTTATTATTTTTATTAAATATAACAATCTGAGTGTAGGAATGACAATCCAGTCCTTCTGTACATGTGGCAACAGGTAGATGAATCAAAATGATATAAAGAGCTGTTCTGGAAGGCAGAATTCACGTTGTGGATCAGTGATCAGCTGATGGAATAACCGCACGTGTGAATCAATGCGCGCGTTCACACGCACTGATTAATTTAATGTTCTGATATATTCAAACATCTTTACACTTATATTTATTCTCCCTTTTGACAGTTTTCTGTTATAAATCAATATATATGACTTAGAACATAATACTGTGATACAGCAGTGACCACGGCGCACTTTTTTTCTTTTTTTTTTTTTCTTTTTAATTGGAGGAAGACGGAGCGCGCAGCATGTCAACAGACAGTGTGGATTCTGATAATGATGGACATGA
The DNA here is from genome assembly GCF_902500255.1 of Thalassophryne amazonica. NCBI lineage: Eukaryota > Metazoa > Chordata > Actinopteri > Batrachoidiformes > Batrachoididae > Thalassophryne > Thalassophryne amazonica. Next base: position 58,991,724 of record NC_047111.1, read on the forward strand.
TCCCTCTTTTGTTCTGGACGAGGAACCAGAGCAGGTGGTCCACCGACGTGCGCACAGATCTCCACAGATTCTGTTTGCAGTTTCTCCAGGACTCAGGTGCTGTGAGCTCCATCCCAGTGCCAAGTCCTGGAACGCAGAGACGCAGACACACACTGCTCCAGTTGTGGCTCCAGGTGCGTTTCATTGAGATCGTGAGCTTCGGTTTTATTAATTTCCTCTTTCGTCCCTTTTGCGCTCTTGCTTCGCAGACTGTTCGGTGATAAAAGCTCTTTCATCCACCTTTTCTCAACGAATTGTGACGTTTTTTACTTTTTCCCTTCGTTCAGGAATCGTCGTGTGACTGGGCCATAAGTTTTAATCCAATATTCATTTTCTTCAAAAATTAAGTGCTTTACTCAAATTACACTCTTAAATCCAAATTCTGGTCTTATAGTTCCCTTTAAAGAAAACATACATTTTGCACACAACATATGTCCTCTAAACATCTGTTCACCGTCATTAGAAATAAACAACACCATTTTCTTGCATTTGCATATCATCGTGATAAGTTTATTAGCACATCATCAGTCTTTAGCAAAAAATTACACTACATCACCACACCAAGTTCATGTATGATGGATGGCACATGTGACATAACCTTGTTATCAGTCAGTCGGCCCCCAGAAACACCTTAGAGTATAGCTCCACTTTAAGAGGTATCTTAAATACATTTTTGATGTAGTAACAATAATATGGGTGGGCATTAGTGACTGATGGGCCTGATTAAAATATCAGACCATAGGGCTGAAGGATTTGGAAATTGAGATTTTTCTGACAGATATTTTGCAGTTTGAATTATGATTATAATTTTTGACAGTTGAGCTTGAGTTCAGTATTCAGTATGTACATGTAAACATGGGATTGAGCATTACTTCTTAAGAGAACATTGAAATATTAATTTATTCATTCATTTATTTTCTATACCCACTTACTCCAGTTATGGTAAGGGGGACTCCAGACTTAAGACGCACTTATTTTCCCTTTCGTATGGCTAACACACTGGCATAGTATGCTAGCCTTTTAAATTACCCTTTTAAATTCATTTTATTAGTAAACAGATCTAAACTCTAAAGTCTTTAGCTAAAGTCTGGGTCGTTTAGTGAAGCTTAGGGTTAGTGGCCAGTGATCGCCTTAGTATTTCTTTTGTTTTTCTTGTTGCTTAATCCTGACATTATACCGTATTTGTTTTCTTTCTGCTGCCTGATTCTGTTTTTTTTCTCTCTCTCTCTGTTTGAGGTGCAGCTCCATCCAGAAGTGGGAGTGGGTGTGTTCTTCTGCAGGCCTCCCGTCATGTACACCAGCATGGACTCCCAAAATTTCCTGTATATTTGTATTGCCAATTGTGTCGGTAGCATGGCCAAAGCAGAGGGTCACCCCTTTGAGTCTGGTCTGCTTGAGGTTTCTTCCTCAAATCATCAGATGGAATTTTTCCTTACTATTGTCCTCTGTGTGCTTGGTCTAGGGGTTGGTAAGGTTAGACCTTAATTGTGTAAAGTTCCTTGAGGCAGCTTTGTTGTGATTTGGTGCTATATAAATGAAATGAATTGAAATGGTAACTGGGGAGCTGGCAGTGGTGGGCACAGGTAACCAAAAAGTTAGCTTCGATAACTGGTAATCAGCTGACTGAAAAGTTTTTTTTTTTTAACGCTAAATCGATAAACTGCCTAAAAACTTACTGGAAGTGACAGATAACCGGTAACTTTAAATTTTGCCTGCCATACGCTTTGAGATACTAAGAAGCTGATTTTGAGTTTAAACACTGCCAAAACTTCTGATAGAACCAACAGCGATCACCCGAACAGCCAGTGAGCCAGCGCTTCTGTCTTTGACCACTCTGCCCCCTGCTGTAGGAGAACGTCATTTACCCTGACAGGATACAGTGGTGCCACGATGAGGCAGAGGTCTTGAAATGGAAAGCAGGTTTGAATTATGGTTTTGCTTTAAAAAATAAAATTCTTTCGGATAGAATAACTACATTAATGTAAACTCTTAAAATGTACAAAGTGATATATAATACATCTGTTAATTTTAAAATAATGCACTAATTCTGAAGATTTGAACATTAACACACCAAAGGGATTATGGGTAGACTAAGCCTCCGCTCATACTGATTGGTTGATTCATTCATTCTATGTAAAAACCAACAGAAGTGAGTCAATGTAACGTGTTGGTGTTTACAAATAAATGTGCATTTCTAAAATATGTCATTTTTTTCATTTGTATAAAAAAAAGAGAAATTTTCAAGATCCCACGAGACAGCGCCCAAGCGCATGCGTGATGACATCACAACTCTATCCAGTTAGGGAGACAAGGTTTCTTTCAATAACAAGAACTGTCAAAAAAAAACTTTCTTGTGTGTTGGAATTGTGTGGCGATAGGAATCGCCATTTGAATGCTTGAACAACGATGTCAGTCGTATAAAGAAATCAAATAATAGTGAAAACATGTTCGGTGCGGTGTTACAACAGATCAGTCAGTTGCTCTGTGAGGCGTCATAACATCAAGCCTGGTTCACATGACAAGATAATTAGGCTGATATCGGACTCAATCTTGTCCTTCCGACAATCTTAAGGATGCCCCGACAATCGTGATGACGTAAATATAATCTTATCAGATATTCCTGCCGTGTGTGGTTTGTAAGAGCGCTCTGATCTGCTCAGAAGGACGTGAGGAGCTAAATGTGACATGCAGCCAATCAGAAAGTGAGGTGTTTGACTTGGGAATGTTCGTGTGTACAATCTGTTTGTGTGTGTTGTTTTTACCGTGTGGCTGACACCGCACACTGTACAACTAAACCTGTCAGATCTGTGATTTGTTTTTATCTCCACGTGTGGGGTCTCTCAGGTTTTGGAAACATACAGATAATTTTATAATCCTGCGGTCGACAACGCTGTGATATAACCCATCGCCAGTAGATGGCAGTGTTCTATGAATTTTGACACTGGTTATATCACACGGCCTGAATCACAATTTCGGGCTTCTTCTGGCATTTTTACATAAAACAAACACAATACCAAGGTTTATAAACCCAGAGAATATATTCACGAGAGTTTTAGGCACAATATACCAAGAGTTTAATGCTGTTGTCCGCGTGGAGCCTGATCAGAGTGTCTCAAATGCATTTCTCCTGTCGTGAACTTTTACCCATAATGCACTGCGCACACAGCATGTCCACACTAAAACCTTCAAAAAATTAGTGCATTACTTTAAAACTAAAACATATATTTGATATTTTCACTTTATAAAACTTCAGACATGACGTTAATTTAAATAACTTGTCTGAAATTAGTTTGGTTAAAATTCTAAGCATAAGTTAAAACTCTATGCCTCTGGATGACTTGGGCGCTATTGCCAGCATATTAGTATGGGGTCAAAAGAAATAAGGTTTTTTTTTTTCTTTTCTTTTCTATGATCAGTTCTTCTTTGCCTGCAGAGGATAGAGCAGTTTATTCTGGGACCAGCTCTTCTCTGTTTGTAGAGGATAGAACTGCGCATCTACTACAAAAACTACATCTGCAAAAAATGTTAGCGGCCTAAAAATTATCGGACCAAAACTTATCGGAAGATCATTGGGCCGATGATGGCTAATCCGATAATGAAAACATTATCTTCGATAATTAGCGGTTAGTGGATTAATGGAACTGTGCCCACCACTGGGAGCTGGAGCCTGTACCAGCAGTCATTGGGTGAGAGGTTGGGTACACCCTGGACAGGACTCCAGTCTGTCACAGGCCCACATTATAAACAGACAAAAACATTCACATTTTCACTTGCGATCAACTTAAAATGTCCAGTACACCTAACCTGCATATCTTTGACAGTTCTTGTTATTTTGAATTATGGTTTTGCTTTAAAAAATAAAATTCTTTTGGATAGAATAACTACATTAATGTAAAATTTTAAAATATACAAAGTGATATATAACACATCTGTTAATTTTAAAATAATGCACTAATTCTGAAGATCTGAACATTAACACACCAAAGGGATTATGGGTAGACTAAGCCTCCGCTCATACTGATTGGTTGATTCATTCATTCTATGTAAAAACCAACAGAAGTGAATCAATGTAACGTGTTGGTGTTTACAAATAAATGTGCTTTTCTGCAACAAGACATCCACTCCAGTAATCATCGTTTGTTTTGCAAATAGAAGGCACAAGGTTGAACTACTCAAACAGGGAAGGAAGCTGAAATGCACAAATGTTTATATAAATGAACATCTTACTAAAAATAACACGGACATCGCCAGGAAAGCAAAGCTGCTTAAAAAACAGGGCAAACTAAATTCGGTCTTGGTCACAAACTGTAAGATTTTTATCAAACCGAAGGATGCACATGAAAATGCCACAGAACTGTGCATTAGAAACATGAGTTATTTGGAACGCTTTGAATAAAGATGTTTTGGGTTTTTTTTTGTTTTTGTTTTTGTTTTTTTTCATTTGTTAAGGAACTAATTTTGAGAGACTCTACACTAAAGGTTTACGCCGAAGTTAGTTTTGCTTTATTACTTTTCTCGACCTGTGGATTATGTTTCATTTAATATGACAAACCGAGTTATCGCAACTTACTCCTGCACAGGAGTTCAATTTAAAATTTTTGAAGACACCGAATATAGATTTCATAATATCGAAAATAATATTGATCCTGATTGTTTTGTTTTGTTTTTTTGTGTGAAAATATTACTCATCACTGTAAAGTGATGAGTAAGTTCGTTAGTGACTGATAGGCCTGATTAAAATATCAGACCATAGGGCTGAAGGATTTGGAAATTGAAATTTTTCTGACAGATATTTTGCAGTTTGAATTATGATTATAATTTTTGACAGTTGAGCTTGAGTTCAGTATTCAGTATGTACAGGTAAACATGGGATTGAGCATTACTTCTTAAGAGAACATTGAAATATTAATTTATTCATTCATTTATTTTCTATACCCACTTTCTTCAGTTATGGTAAGGGGGACTCCAGACTTAAGACACACTTATTTTCCCTTTCATATGGCTAGCACACTGGCATAGTATGCTAGCCTTTTAAATTACCCTTTTAAATTCATTTTATTAGTAAACAGATCTAAACTCTAAAGTCTTTATCTAAAGTCTGGGTTGTTTAGTGAAGCTTAGGGTTAGTGGCCGGCGATCGCCTTAGTATTTCTTCTGTTTTTCTTGTTGCTTAATCCTGACATTATATCGTATTTGTTTTCTTTCTGCTGCCTGATTCTGAAAATATTATTCATCACTGTAAATACTTTACTAAAGAACAATTGAAGGATTATTTTTTGACAAATGGGATGTTCTCCATAATACATTTTAATAGAAGAAGTCTTCTCATGAGCTTTTCAAAAATTCAGGACTGCTTAAAATTTTTCTATTATTGAAATTACTGAGACTTGGTTGAACGAGGAGCTGGTTGACTGTCCAGATTGAGGGATGTGATTTTTTTTTTTTTTTTTTTTTTTCCCCACAAATAGGATGGAAAAAAAAGCGGGGCAGTGGCGTGGCACTTTATGTATTTCAAATTATGAAAGTGAAATTATACAAAACATGTAATTTTCTTTGGAAAATATTATGGAATGTGTCACAGTGGAAATTAAATGTGAAAAATCAAAAAACATAATTATAAGCTGTGTTTATAGAGGTCCGAGGTCAAATATAGATATTTTTGTGGATAAATTGACTGAAATGTACAACACAGTTAATAATAATAAGCTTTTATTTATCTGTGGACTTTAATATAGAGTTCCTAAATCCTCATGGTCAGTTACAAATAACAGAATTCAGAAACTGTGTTTTGTATATTGTACCCAGTGATCACACATCCAAATAGGATAACTACGAATACATCAACAATTATTGACAATATATTACCAAATGCTACTGTAGGGAACATAACAGGTAGACTATTCATTAGTGATGTCGGTGATCATTTGCCGGTTTTCGTAGCTTTCAAATCATCAGGTGACAAAAATGAGCAAAAAGGAAACCACAGATCTCAAAAGGAAAATTACTGATGTTACTATTGAGAACCTCAGAAGGAGTTTAATACATCAAGATTGGTGTGACATGTATAGTGAGGATATTGACAAATCCTATGAATTATTTATTTCCAACTTGTATGACAAACATTGCCCGTTTGTGCCAAGAACTGAAAAAAGGCAAAAAAAACTGATAAAACTTGGATTACAAAGGGACTCCAGAATGCATGTAAATAGAAAAAAAATTGTACAAGCACTTTATAAAATTCAGAACAAAAGAAGATGAAAGAAAATGTAAGACATACAAAAACAAATTAACGAACATTATGCGATCGTGTAAGAAGCAGTATTACTGCAATTTATTGGGGAAAAAAATAAAACCAACATTAAAGGCACTTGGAAGATTTTAAATGAAATTATTAAAAAGAAAAAAGTTGTTAAAGATTATCTATCTTATTTTCATACAGATTCTGACAAAATCGTAAAAGAAAATAATGTTATTGCTGATCATTTCAATAATTATTTTGTTCATGTGGGTAAAAACTTATCAAATTCAATTGTATCCTCAAAAACATGCTCTTTGGACAACAGCATAACAATTAATACAACTCTGGATTCAGTGTATATTAAAGAAGCAGATGAAAATGAAATTACGATATTAACATAGTATTAACATAGTTCATAAGCTAAGAGGGAAAAAAAAATCAACTGACAGTGACAACCTTGATATGTTTTTGATTTAAAAAAAATTATTGATTGTATTGTTAAACCCTTGACTTATATTTGTAATTTGTCATTGATGACTGGGAAATTTCCTTTCAAAATGAAAATAGCTAAGCTGATTCCACTATTCAAATCTGGTGACAAACATGTCTTTTCAAACTACAGGCCAAACTCATTGTTACCACAGTTTTCAAAAATTCTGGAAAAGATATTTAACTAAACATCACATACTCAGTGAACAGCAGTATGGTTTTAGAAAAAAATTATACTATTTCACTGGCTTTAATTGATTTTGTTGAACAAGTTACAGATGCAATAGAGAAGAAGAAATACACTGTAGGAGTTTTCTTTGATTTGCAGAAAGCATTTGATACCATAGATCACACTTTACTATTGGACAAATTACAGAAGTACGGTATTAGAGGACTGGCCCTTGATTGGATAGCTAGCTATTTACGCAACAGGTATCATTGTGTCCATTTTTGGGGGACAAATTCTGAATTATTGAGGATTACATGTCGGGTGCCCCAGGGTTCAGTCCTTGGGCCGTTAACTGTTTCTATTGTATATTAATGATATAGGTTTGGTTTCCAAGTCTGTGAGATGTATTTTGTTTGCTGATGATACGACTGTGTTTGGTAGTGGGGATCATTTGGGACAGCTCCTGGAGAGGGAAGTACAAAAATTTAAATACTGGCTTGATTCAAATAAATTATCGCTTCATTTGGGTAAAACAAAACGTATTATATTCGGAAATAAGCCCAGGAACTTAAGTAGAAACGTATTATTGAATGATGCTGATATTGAAATAGCAACCAAAACCAAGTTTCTTGGAGTTTTTATCAATGATAAGTTAAGTTGGAAAACTCATACGAGGGCTGTCCGTAAAGTATAGGTCCTTTTTATTTTTTTCAAAAACTATATGGATTTCATTCATATGTTTTTACGTCAGACATGCTTGAACCCTCGTGCGCATGCGTGAGTTTTTCCACGCCTGTCGGTGACGTCATTCGCCTGTGAGCACTCCTTGTGGGAGGAGTCGTCCAGCCCCTCGTCGGAATTCCTTTGTCTGAGAAGTTGCTGAGAGACTGGCGCTTTGTTTGATCAAAATTTTTTCTAAACCTGTGAGACACATCGAAGTGGACATGGTTCGAAAAATTAAGCTGGTTTTCAGTGAAAATTTTAACAGCTGATGAGAGATTTTGAGGTGATTCTGTCGCTTTAAGGACTTTTCACGGTGCGAGACGTCGCGCAGCGCTCTCAGGCAGCGTCATCAGCCTGTTTCAAGCTTAAAACCTCCACATTTCAGGCTCTATTGATCCAGGACGTCGTGAGAGAACAGAGACGTTTCAGAAGAAGTCGGTTTCAGCATTTTATCCGGATATTCCACTGTTAAAGGAGATTTTTTTAATGAAAGACGTGCGGACGGGTCCGCGCGTCGGGACGCAGCCGACGCGGCGCGGCGGCACAGGAAAAACACCTCCGTGTTGATAACCATTTGTTAAAATCCAGTTGGCTTTTGATGGCTTTCAGTGAAGTGAGTATATGAGAAATTGTTTATCAGCTGGAGATGTTCCAACTTGTCCTTAAGGCTTCCAGCAGAGGTGTTTTTCCTGTGACGGTGCGTCGCGGCGGCTGCAAGCCGACGCTGCAATCCGCCCGCACGTCTTTCATTAAAAAAATCTCCTTTAACAGTGGAATATCCGGATAAAATGCTGAAACCGACTTCTTCTGAAACTTCTCTGTTCTCTCACGACGTCCTGGATCAACAGAGCCTGAAATGTGGAGGTTTTAAGCTTGAAACAGGCTGATGACGCTGCCTGAGAGCGCTGCACGACGTCTCGCACCGTGGGAAGTCCTTAAAGCGACAGAATCACCTCAAAATCTCTCATCAGCTGTTAAAATTTTCACTGAAAACCAGCTTAATTTTTCGAACCATGTCCACTTCGATGTGTCTCACAGGTTTAGAAAAAATTTTGATCAAACAAAGCGCCAGTCTCTCAGCAACTTCTCAGACAAAGGAATTCCGACGAGGGGTTGGACGACTCCTCCCACAAGGAGTGCTCACAGGCGAATGACGTCACCGACAGGCGTGGAAAAACTCACGCATGCGCACGAGGGTTCAAGCATGTCTGACGTAAAAACATATGAATGAAATCCATATAGTTTTGGAAAAAAATAAAAAGGACCTATACTTTACAGACAGTCCTCGTATAAATGATGTTAAATCCAAAATGTCAAAAGTTATCGCGATTCTGTATAAAGCACAATGCTTCCTCTCCCAGCATTGTTTGGTTACACTGTATCATTCATTGCTTGTCCCATACGTGACCTACTGCATTGAGGTTTGGGGAAACACATATAAAGCAAATACAAACCCAATGTTTCTGTTACAAAAGAAAGTAAATAATCATATTGTGAGCCAAAAAACCCACTGTTTTCTTGTTTACACATTTTAAAATTTGAGACTTGGTTGATTATATTACGAGACAGACCATGTATAAAGTTAACAATAAACTCTTGCCTCAACATGTACAGGAACTGCTTAACATGAGGGAGTCCTGTTATCACCCGAGAGGAACATTAGTATTTGACAGCTTAAAGATTCAAACTACTGTAAAAAGTCACTGCATCTCGGTAAAATGTGTTAAAATCTGGAATAACTGTTCTGATAGTATTAAATTATGTGATACTTTGGCTGGCTTGAAAAGACTTTATAAAAACAAATTACTTATTATAATACGATAAATTAGGTTAACTGACTTTGTTACTGTTCTTCTGTTTTATCTGTGAGAGACATAATCTAAAAAAATCCGGAAATCACAATGTATAATTTTTTTAAATAATTTATTTGTATGTTACTGCTGCAAATAAATATTTTAACACCTGTGAAAATCAATGTTAATATTTGGTACAGTAGCCTTTGTTTGCAATTACAGAGGTCAAACGTTTCCTGTAGTTTTTCACCAGGTTTGCACACACTGCAGCAGGGATTTTGGTCCACTCCTCCATACAGATCTTCTCCAAATCTTTCAGGTTTGGAGTTTCAGCTCCCTCCAAAAGATTTTCTATTGAGTTCAGCTCTGGAGACTGGCCAGGCCACTCCAGGACCTTGAAATGCTTCTTCCGGAGCCCCTCCTTAGTTGCCCTGGCTGTGTGTTTGGGGTCATTATCATGCTGGAAGACCCAGCCATGACCCATCTTCAATGCTCTTACTGAGGGAAGGAGGTTGTTTGCCAAAATCTCGCAATACATGACCCCATCCATCCTCCCTTCAATACGGTGCAGTCGTCCTGTCCCCTTTGCAGAAGAGCACCCCCAGAGTAGGATGTTTCCACCCCCATGCTTAACGGTTGGGATGGTTTTCTTGGGGTTGTTCTCATCCTCTAAACATCGTAAGTGGAGTTGATTCCAAAAAGCTCTATTCTGGTCTCATCTGACCACATGACCTTCTCCCATGCCTGGTGAACTTCAAACGGGCCTGGACATGCGCTGGCTTGAGCAGGGGAACCTTGCTGCCCTGCAGGGTTTTAAACCATGACATCATCATGTTACTAATATAATCTTTGTGACTGTGGTCCCAGCTCTCTTCAGGTCATTGACCAGGTCCTCCTGTGTAGTTCTGAGCTTTCTCAGAATCATCCTTACCCCACAAAGTGAGATCTTGCATGGAATCCCAGACCGAGGGAGATTGACAGTCATCTTCTGTTTCTTCCACTTTCTAATAAATAATCATAACAGTTGTTTTTTCTACCAAGCTGCTTGCCTGTTGTCCTGTAGTCTATCCCAGCCTTGTGCAGGTCTACAGTTTTGTCCCTGGTGTCCTTAGACAGCTCTGTGGTCTTGGCTATGGTGGACAGGTTGGAGTGTGTGTGAACAGATGTCTTTTATACAGGTAACAAGTTCAAACAGGTGCAATTAATACAGGTAAAGAGTGCAGAATAAGAGAGCTTCTTAAAGAAAAATTAACAGGTCTGTGAGAGCCAGAATTCTTGCTGGTTGGTAGGGGTTCAAATACTTATTTGCAGCAGTAACATACAAATAAATTATTAAAAAAAAATCATACATTATGATTTCTGGATTTTTTTTTTTTTTTTTTTTTTTAAAAGATTATGTCTCTCACAGTCGACATGCACCTAAGATGAAAATTTCAGACCCCTCCATGATTTCTAATTGGGAGAACTTGCAAAATCGCAGGGTATTCAAATACGTATTTTCCTCACTGTAGCAACTGGTGAAGGGGCGGGACATTTATAAGCTTTTGCTTCAGCCTACATACACCCTTTCGGCCGCACAGAACTGAGAAATTGATTGAGTTTTTGTTTTATAAGAGATTCTTTTGTTAAGTGTGTGTGTGTGTGTGTGTGTGTGTGTGTGTGTGTGTGTGTGTGTGTGTGTGTGTGTGTGTGTGTGTGTGTGTGTGTGTGTGTAACAATTTCAATACGTTGTTTTTCTTTGAACCTCCTACTCTGCCTAGTTTGCATCAAACCCATGTGCTTAACATTGGAGTTAATTTGATTGGAGGGAGTTCCCTGGGTGAAACTCCCAGGGTGGTGTCAGAAGTCCGACCGATCATGTGTGTTCATGATTTTTAATTGCGTCACGATTAAAAAGAACTCATCCGCTTTCCCACATATGGAAAAGCCAGAATTTTGTTTTGTAAGTGTATCTTTAAAAAATAAAATGGATGAAATTCCTAGGGTTCCCAGAACTTTGGAATGCCACTGTGTATATATGTTTAGATGAATATGGCTTTGATTTATTCTGACATTATATGTATTTAATTTAGATTCCTTTGTAATGTACATGTACATCTTAAAATGCACCTGGGTGTTTTGGGTTGCTTCTTTCTTTGCTTCCTTGTTTCCTGATTTTAACACTCTTGATTAATGTGTTTTACCACAGGCTTGAAACGGACCACATCCATCCAGACTGAGCCCAGTTTATGGTACCCCTTCCCTGCCCCTTTCCCCTCAGCCCAGCAGGCTGCATCCAACAGTTCTCTGACATCGTCTCCCACCTCATTAATTTACCACATTGATCAGACAACCTCACACCGCGAGGACTGGACAGGAGACCCAGAGGTTTCCCGGCTGGAGCTCGAATCGGTTCCTGGCAATGCCTCAGGTAACAAAGACAACACAGGCAGTGAAACTGTACTACATAATAAGAAGCAGAGGAGCACTCGACAAAGCACACAGATTTTTCTCAGCCAAAGCTTAAAACCCCAGTCTTGCAGTGATTTTTTATTTATTTATTTATTTAATTTATTTTAAATAACTTGGTTTTAACATTCTATTCTTGTTCAAAATACGACCACAGGAACATTGTTGCTGTGCTACAAGGGGATATTGATAACTTTTGAGTCTGACTCAGAAAAAGCAGTTCATGGTTCTCTATTTTTTGCATTCTGAGAAACCAACATTTCTTGAGAATGTGTGAAGTTTTGACTCACTGGGTGCAGTGTTGAGAAATGCTGGTTTCTCAGAATAAGGCCTTGTCACACCTTGATGATTTAGCCTGCGTATGCTGACCGTATTAAAAACGCTGGAATACGCGGGTGTACATCTAATAAGATGGAGAACCATGCCCTTTTATTTCTGGGTCAGGCTCAAAACTTTCCAAGCGCCCTTTGTACTTTGTCTCGTTTCCACCGAGTGGTCCGGGTCGGTATGGTACAGCTCAACACAGTTAAGTCTTGTTGGGCTTGCATTTCCACCACCAGTAGTATCTTTTGTCTGGTAGGCGAAGCATGGTAGACGTTGACATACACATCATCGAGAGATCGTATGCTGTCGCACGGCCATGCCCCTCCACATGGAGTCCGCACAGTGTAATTTAATTTTCTCTCTCTCTCTCTCTCTCTCTCTCTCTCTCTCTCTCTCTCTCTCTCTATATATATATATATATATATATATATATATATATATATATATATACACACACACACACATGCAGCACTTTTGGTCCTATTTTGTATGAGATGAACTCAAAGATCTAAAACGTTTTCCACATACACAATATCACAATTTCCCTCAAATATTGTTCACAAACCAGTCTAAACCTGTGATAGTGAGCACTTCTCCTTTGCTGAGATAATCCATCCCACCTCACAGGTGTGCCATATCAAGATGCTGATTAGACACCATGATTAGTGCACAGGTGTGCCTTAGACTGCCCACAATAAAAGGCCACTCTGAAAGGTGCAGTTTTATCACACAGCACAATGCCACAGATGTCGCAAGATTTGAGGGAGCGTGCAGTTGGCATGCTGACAGCAGGAATGTCAACCAGAGCTGTTGCTCGTGTATTGAATGTTCATTTCTCTACCATAAGCCGTCTCCAAAGGCGTTTCAGAGAATTTGGCATTGCATCCAACCAGCCTTACAACCGCAGACCACGTGTAACCACACCAGCCCAGGACCTCCACATCCAGCATGTTCACCTCCAAGATCGTCTGAGACCAGCCACTCGGACAGCTGCTGAAACAATCTTTTTGCATAACCAAAGAATTTCTGCACAAACTGTCAGAAACCGTCTCAGGAAGCTCATCTGCATGCTCGTCGTCCTCATCGGGGTCTCGACCTGACTCCAGTTCGTCGTCGTAACCGACTTGAGTGGGCAAATGCTCACATTCGCTGGCGTTTGGCACGTTGGAGAGGTGTTCTCTTCACGGATGAATCCCGCTTCACACTGTCCAGGGCAGATGGCAGACAGCGTGTGTGGCGTCGTGTGGGTGAGCGGTTTTCTGATGTCAGTGTTGTGGATCGAGTGGCCCGTGGTGGCAGTGGGGTTATGATATGGGCAGGCGTCTGTTATGGACGAAGAACACAGGTGCATTTTATTGATGGCATTTTGAATGCACAGAGATACCGTGACGAGATCCTGAGGCCCATTGTTGTGCCATACATCCAAGAACATCACCTCATGTTGCAGCAGGATAATGCACGGCCCCATGTTGTAAGGATCTGTACACAATTCTTGGAAGCTGAAAATGTCCCAGTTCTTGGCCGGCATACTCACCGGACATGTCACCCATTGAGCATGTTTGGGATGCTCTGGACCGGCGTATATGACAGCGTGTACCAGTTCCTGCCAATAGCAACTTCGCACAGCCATTGAAGAGGAGTGGACCAACATTCCACAGGCCACAATTGACAACCTGATCAACTCTATGCGAAGGATATGTGTTGCACTGCATGAGGCAAAAGGTGGTCACACCAGATACTGACTGGTATCCCCCCCCAATAAAACAAAACTGCACCTTTCAGAGTGGCCTTTTATTGTGGACAGTCTAAGGCACACCTGTGCACTAATCATGGTGTCTAATCAGCATCTTGATATGGCACACCTGTGAGGTGGGATGGATTATCTCAGTAAAGGAGAAGTGCTCACTATCACAGATTTAGACTGGTTTGTGAACAGTATTTGAGGGAAATGGTGATATTGTGTATGTGGAAAACGTTTTAGATCTTTGAGTTCATCTCATACAAAATGGAAGCAAAACCAAAAGTGTTGCGTTTATATTTTTGTTGAGTGTGTGTGTGTGTGTCTGTGTGTGTATGTATATATCTATATGTGTATATATATATATAATTTTATTTTATTTTATTTTTTGTCTTGATCAGTCATGGGATATATTTTCATCAAGAGCAGAGTACTGAAGAGACAATACATGGCTGTGGTGGATGCTGGCATAAATAAATGGAGCACTGTGACACTTTTAACGTACTGTGTTTTTCTTGTTGGAGGGACAAAGTGCCGACATCCTCTGGTTCACAGAGGGACTAATTTAAAAACACTGTTTATTCAACCGTGATAAGGAAAAGTAGGGTTTGTGCCGATCCGATCCGTTATCAGTATCAGCTTCTGGTACCAACATAATTCATGGATCGGAGTTGTCTGATCCAGGGCCCATCTGTGTGTGTGCCCAAAGTCTTGCTGGCTGCTGTGCTCTGCTGCTGCGGTGTGCAGGGGATGGGGGATGGGGTGTCTGCAGTTTCCACCAGAGCACTAATGCTGGTTGCTCTGACTTTTAACAGGAGGAAGGCTCCAACAATTTACCCAGACTGACTTCAAATATGAGTAAATTAAGTAGTTTTATTTATTTATTATATATTTTTGTGGTTTGAGGTAGTGTTGTCTTTTCTCTATAAAGTCTGTGCTTTTTTCCAAGACCTTCTGTTTTTTTTGTCTTTTTTTCATCAATTAAAACTTGACTGATTTATTGATTTTATTTTTATTTATTTATTTATTTTCCTCACGGGGGCACCCCAAAAATTGCAAGCAAATACATGTAATGTTTGAGGAAAAAGTGGATTTCTGCCTTTCCAAAATGCCACAAAAACTGCCAAAAAATAAATAAAAGTGCTTCATTCTTTCACCGCAGTCGGCCTGCTCTGTGTAAGCCTGATACCCTCAGATCTCAGAAGGGCATCCGGCGTAAAACTTGTGCCAATTACCAATGCGGATCTGGTTGTATCCGCTGTGGCGACCCCGAACAAAAGCGGGAGCAGCTGAATGAACAACAACAACAACAACTTCATTCTTTCACCAAAACATCAGATCTCAGGTTGCATCTTAGATGTACCTTCTGGCAAATTGTAGCTGGACTTTCAGGTCTTCTTTTTAAGAAAATCCTCCTCTATACCACTTCATCATGAAGCTTTATAGCTGGGAATACAAAATATCCTCATATAAAATCAATAATAATGATAATAATATTAAAACAAACAGAGCTCGGGTATTGGTATGGGCAGATATCCAAATTCAGGTATTGGGATTGGATTGGAAGTGAAAAAATGTGGATCATGCATCCCTAAATTAAAGTATTTCCAGACATCGTATTCCAAAAATAAAGGTATCTTAAGTGGATAACAGTTTTCGTCAGGCTGTGATGATGAATCTGACTGAAACGACTTAACTGTTAAGCTCAAGACGTTATCGTTACTCAGTGTGTGAATGGTTTTAATATTTGAAACAGTACGAGGTCTGTGATTTAAAAAAAAAAAGCGGTCCTTTTTATTTTTTTCAAAAAATAAATGGATTTGATTAATATGTTTTTACGTCAGACAAGCTTGAACCCTCGTGCGCATGCGTGAGTTTTGTCATGCCTGTTGGTGACGTCATTCGCCTGTGGGCAGGCTTTGAGTGAGGTGTGGACTCCCCCTCCCGTCGGAATCTCTTTGTCTGAGAAGCTGCAGGGAGACGGCGCGCGTTGCTTTATCAAATTTTTTCAGGACCGGTGAGGGATATCCGTGTGGACACTATTCGAGAAATTCAGCTGGTTTTCGGTGTAAAGTTTAACGGCTGATGAGAGATTGTGGAATTTCTTTCGCTTTAAGCACAGCCCACAAAGTGGATCGGCGTGGCGCAGTCGGAGGTGGCGTCCGTCTGGCTGTTTCGAGCTGAAAACATCCTAATTTAAAGCTCTGTTCACCCAGGACGTCGTCAGAGAACAGAGAAGTTTCAGAAGAAGCCGGCATCAGGAGTTTACCCGGACATTCCACTGTTAAAGGCGATTTTGTAATGAAAGAACGTGCGGACGAATTTGCCGAGTCGGATCCGTGACGACGTGGCAAATCTGTCTGCGCCGCGACATGAAAAACACCTCCGTGTTGAAAACCATTTGTAAAATTCAGGCGGCTTTTGATGGCTTTCAACAAGTGAGTATCTGAGAAATTGTTTAACAGCTTGGGCATGTTCCAACTTGTCCGTTAAGGTTTCCAATGGAGGTGTTTTTCCTGTCGCGACCCCCCGCAGTCGGGTCCGGCCCGACATGCGAATCTGCCCGCACGTTCTTTCATTACAAAATCTCCTTTAACAGTGGAATGTCTGGATAAACTCCTGATCCCGAATTCTTCTGAAAGTTCTCTGTTATCTCACGACGTCTTGGGTCCACAGGGCCTGAAATTAGGACGTTTTCAGCTTGAAACAGCGAGACGACACCGCCTCGGAGCGCAGATCGCCGTCAGGTGCCGTGGGCCGTCCTTACGGCGACAGTAAAACTCCAAAATCTCTCATCAGCCGTTAAAATTCTCACCAAAAACCAGTTGAATTTATCGAATGGTGTCCACTCAGTTGTGCCTTACAGGTTTTGAAAAAATTTTTATCAAACAAAGCAGCAGTCTCTGAGCCATTCCTAAACAATGAAAAAATCGATGAGAGGGTGGGCCACTCCTCACTCAAAGACTGCCCACAGGCGAATGACGTAACCGACAGGCGTGAAAAAAACTCTCGCATGCCCACAAGGGTTCAAGCATGTCTGATGTAATCACACGTGATTCAAATCCATATAGTTTTTGTATAAGTTGGAACCAGAGGTGTAAAACTCCGGATTCAGAAAGTAAACGTCCAGCCACATATTTGTTCCATCTTCCTAATAAACCAGTTGATTCAGCTCTTCAGGCGGGTGGATGAGCTAATTATTGAGATCACCTGTTTTAGGTGCACAAGTAGAAGCAACACATGGGAGGGTTTTTAACTTTCTGAAGCTGGACTTTTACACCTCTGGTTGGAACTGTATGGCTGGTCACATGAGGACTGTAGCTTTAGCTTTTGCTGAGCCAATCAATGGACAGCAGTAGGTTAGTGTCTCACTTTAGTAGCGAGTTCATTATTTTGGTATCCTAAGCAAAGGGTGCTGAAAAGTGGTACGTTATGGATCTGTTTTTTTTTTTTTTTTTTTTTTTTTTTTTGGTACCCGTCCCTAAATCTGGATGTGGAAACACACATCCGTACCGACCTGGACCGCTTGGTGGAAATGGTGTTTTTGTTTTTTTGTTTTTTTATTTAAACCCATTGGTACCTTTGTCATGTCATTGAAACAAAAGCTGGCAGTTGATTATTCTATCATCCTGCTGAATTTTATCTGACCTTTGCAAAATGTTTAGTAGAACAGTAGGGTGGACTGGTGACATTAGTTTTCTTTATTTCCTTCCTTGTCTGTCTTTTTTTTTTTCCTTCCTGCCTTCCCATGTTGTACAATTCATCAAACTGAATCAGCTTTGCAGCGTTTTTGCCATTGTTGTCCAACATTACCTCTGCCACAGAGCGCCATGTTGTGTTTTTACCCTGATGTTTGTTGGTTGTTTTGTGAGCAGCAACACTTTGTAGCTAATGGATCATTTAGGTTTCAGACAAGTTATTTTAACGTTGTGAGCTCAGATGTTTTCAGTCTTGGTGGAGCGGTTCAGTCTAAAGTGAGCCGTTTTCTCTTTGTTCATTTTTCTCTTGTCTTACAGCCCAGCGTCAGTGGGATGGAGCCTCCCTTTGGGGACGCCTTTCAGAACTATTCCTTTGCTGATCAGGCCCTGACCAGTACGGAGCTCCTTGCTACAAGCTCTGATCCAGATTTCATGTATGAACTGGTGAGTAGCTTCATATATTTCTGCAATCTAGAATCCAATAAATTGTACAACAGGGCAGCCAGTCTCGTTTGAACCCTGCGTGATATTGCGGGATTTGACCACTTATGGGAACAGCCGCTCCCGTTGTGCAGTGTATACACAGTGTAACTTCACATGGGAAAATGGTGTACTGTTTTGTTTTCGGCTTCAGTCACCGAAGCAGTAGTGAAAAGTGAAGTTTTTTTTTTTTGTTGTTGTTCCCAGTGGAGAAGGAAAGACGAGGCAAGCGTGAGAGGTTGTGTCGCTAGCTGTGTTCTCTCGCCTGTACAAAGGTTTGAGCTCTGGGTCATAAACAAACCACAACACATGTCCACTTTCCACCACATCATCACTTTTTCTTTGCATTTTCACCTTGTTTGCATGTACTTTGCCCAAAAACTCAGAGAAAGTACCGTGTTTCTGATCCCAGAAGTAGAGAAATTACATTGCATGCGTCATATTTGACCCATTTAGTGCCCACCCTCAAACGAGACTGTGCTGCCCAGTTATTTGACTATATACATACTCACTCACTCACACACACAGCCAGGTATTGGGCCTTTGTAGACATCCGCTGAGTCTTTGTTTTGAATCAGGTACATTGCATCTAAATTAAGTGCTTACTGATTGAAGGCCCCCTGCCTATTCTCCATATAATATGGCATTTTATCAGGAAGGATGTCCAGTGTAATGCCAAATCAACATGCAGCGCCACCCTGGATCTGCTGTGACAACCCCAAGTGAAACTTACATTGAACCTCGCCAACCAAAATTCACTCACTCATTTATCTTCAACCGCTTACTCCAGTTAAGGGTCACTGGGGGCTGGAGCCTATCCCAGCAGTCATAGGGCGTGAGGCGGGGTCTACTCTGGACAGGACGGCAGTCTGTCGCAGGCCCACATGTAGAGAAACAAACACATTCACACGCACACCCATGGACAATTTAAAGTTTCCGTGTCACCTAACCTGCATGTCTTGGGAAGTGTGAGGAAGCCGGAGCACCTGGAGGGAACTCCAGGTGTGTGTGTGTGTGTGTGTGTGTGTGCGTGTGTGTGTGTGCGTGCGTGCGTGCACAGGATAATGCAAAAACAGCCAGGGGGAATATTATGTTGATGGATATTCATAGTGGCTAAAGTTTGGAGTAGTTTGGTCAAAGGTAAAGGTCAAGGAAAACGTTTTTTCCTTTTTGTTGTTGTTTATATATCTATATCTCAACACCAAAGAAGCCTATATGTATCAAGCATGGTGAGAATATTACATGGATAGATATCTAGGGGTGACTAAATTTTGGAGTAGTTTAGTAAAAGGTAAAAGAAACAACTTTGTTTTTATATCTCAGCAGCCAAGAAGTCTAGATGGATGATCTGAATAATAGGTTGTTCAGCAAAATATTTGTGATTAAATGGTATAAGTGATTTCATAATGAAGTCACACAGAAGTCATATGATGAAGTCATACATAATCCAAAACACCATTACAGACATGAGTATATTGACTTGTGCATTTACGTCATTGTGTGTGGAGCATGCAGGGTATACATCAGCCCTCTGATGCCTTTCATTTTGTTCATGTACGTACTTTTAAAAGTGGGTCATTGCCATAAGGTGTTTAAAAGATGCATGGATTTGAATTGCATTTGAATAAAGATATTGTATTTTTGTTGTGTTATCACTAACACTTTTATGAATTCAGCTCAGGTAACAGAATGACATTTACAGTTGAGTGACCTGTTGCTGAATTGTTTAGCAGCCAAGTGACAAATCTGAGCTCACAAGAGGTTGATGAGATTTGAATTTAAACAGGCAGCTGGATGCAAATCGGAGATGCTCACCTGTCACCACTTTTTTTTAAATCAATATTTTGTTTTAAAGTGTAGGTGATACCAGAAAATGTGCACAAATAATTACTAAAAAATGATGAAATGTTGATATTTTAAAAAATCCTGAACCATAAAAGTCGATAAGTGCGCAGGTGAAGGCTAAACAACAGCTGTCTGAAGCCTGCGCTCTATTTCAGCCTTCAGCCACGTTCATATTGTTGCTACATCATCACAAGAACGGCACCTGCTGATTCAAGCCCAAATCAATTGTAAACACAGCGGAGGTCGAGCTGTTGATAGGATCCCAAAAGTTTAATATTAGGCTGCTTTTTCCATTCCACAAACGGCTTCCATGCCTTCATACAACCCCAATTCCAATGAAGTTGGGACATTGTGTAAAATGTAAATGAAAACAGAACACAATGATTAGCAAATCCTCTTCAACCTATATTCAATTGAATACACTACAAAGACAAGATATTTAATGTTCAAACTGATAAACTTTATTGTGTTTGTGCAAATATTTGCTCATTTTGAAATGGATGCCTGCAACACATTTCAAAAAAGCTGGAACAGTGGTATGAAAAGTGTGCTGTGGTCTGATGAGTCCACCTTTCAAATTGTTTTTGGAAATCATGGACGTCGTGTCCTTTGGACAAAAGAGGAAAAAGACCATTCAGATTGTTACCAGCGCCAAGTTCAAAAGCCAGCATCTGTGATGGTATGGGGGTGTGTTAGTGCCCCATGGGCATGGGCAGCCTACACATCTGTGATGGCACCATCAATGCTGAAAGGTACATCCAGGTTTTGGAGCAACACATGCTGCCATCCAAGCAACATCTTTTTCAGGGATGTCCCTGTTTATTTCAGCAAGACAATGCCAAGCCACATGCTGCATGTGTTACATATGGATATATATATATATATATATATATATATATATATATATATATATATTCATTGTCTTTATGCATTGACTCCAATCAAGGGTCACAGGATGCTGGAGCCTATCCTAGCAGTCATAGGCTGAGAGGCGGGGCACACCCTGGGCAGGATGCTGTTCTGTCATAGGACCACATATAGATAGGCAAACTCATTCACACTTGCACTCACACCTACGGTCAAGTTAACATTTCCAGTTCACCTAACCAGCATGTCTTTGGAAGTGGGAGGAGGCTGGAGCACCTGGAGGGAAGCCACGCGAGCTTTGGAGAACATGCCAACTCCACACAGAAAGGACCAGGTGGGAAGCGATCCCAGGACGTTGTTGCTGTGAGACACCAGTGCCAACCGTCAAGCTACCGTGCCGCCTTATACACATTCATGTGAAATTCAATTTCTTCTGTGATGTAATGCAGTGACTACTACAAACCACTTGTTTGTTCTCTCAACTTCAGACCCAGTTTGGTTTTGCATTTAATGATCTGGATATGTATCTTCAGAGATGACATTATGCGATGACCCACAAAGAATGGGACAGAATCAGAAACACTGACAGGGGTCAAAATAGTACGTGCATGTGCTAGTTTGTGCACATATTATTTGAGCGGTGCACGTAATTTTAGACTGCACTAGCACTGGTGCAAGTAACTTTGTCCGAGTTTTATCAACTATAAGCACCAGTAGAATGAACCAATAAAGGAATAAATGAAAAAAAAACAATTTCCAGTGTGTCTTCGTCTTCCCTGCGTTTTCTGACTCTCACACACAGAGCAAGTTGCTGTGCTCTATTTGTTGTGGAAAGCTGACAAACGTCGCCAGCGGCGCCGTCCCTGGGTTCACAACATCCTCATGAGACGTTCCCAATTTGGGGAGTTTCATTATTTCCTGCAGGAGCTGCAACAAATAACTGGAGCTGCAGGAGTTCCAGTTTGAGGACCTCCTGTCCCATTCGCGTGCTCACATGTAAACAAAGAAAAGAAAGAAAAAAAAAAAACTGGCTGCCGCTGCGGTTCCTCTCTCTCCTCTCAAACTCTGTCATCATTGTGTTATAAACCAGTGACCATTTGTTTTATTATACATCTGTGTAGTTAATAAAATTACCTTCACGGACGATTAGTTCACGCGTGCGCGTGAAAAAAAAAAACTGGCTGCCGCTGCGGTTCCTTGACAGAACCCGGGAGAGGTCACTTAAAGTGATATTTTTTTCTGGCCATGATAATTTGTGCACACGTTTTCCTTTAATTGAGCCCATGAATTAATAAAACGTGCTCTCAAATTAGTAAAACGTGCGCATGTTTTCCTAGCCATGATAATTCGTGTGCACGTTTTAATGGCCATAATCATTCGTGCGCACGTTTTCCTTTAATTGAACCCTCAAATTAATAAAACGTGCACACATTTTCCTTTCATTCAAAATGAACTCCATAATATGACCTAAATTGTCATCCTTACAACGGGGAGACGCTTCGCCCTCAGCATTATTTTTAATGTGCTTAAACTCCAGATGATGCCATACTGGGTAGCAAGAGTTCGCTATATGTCCTTGTGCGCCCAAACCATGATGATATACCCTGACCAGATCCATTTCTAATGGGGAAATGTATTACACTGTCTCCTGGTTTGTTGGCTAATAGCCAACATTTATGTGTCAAGACAATATTGAGTGCACATTTTACAAATTGTGGCCACATTTAAGTAGATTGTGCCCTTGTTTTACTCAAACGATGCTTAAAACGTGCGCACAATATAATAAAACGTGCGCACATTCTCTCCACATGCAAAACATTTTGCGATGACACTTCCAGGGCTCCGTAGTTCCTCGCTCTCTCTCCCCTCAAGCTATCATAATTGTTAGAAACCAGTCACCATTTGTTTTATTATACATCTATGTAGTTAATAAATAAAATAATCTTCACGGACGATTCGTTCGCACGCGCACGTGGAAAAAAAACTGTCTGCTGCTGCTGCTCTCCCCTCAAACTCTCCCCAGAGAGGAAGAGTCTCACACATCAGAGGAGGAGTTTTAAGGTTGATAAAGACTGACTTTTGGTTGTGCAAGTAACTTTTTTTGGTGCAAGTAATTTTTTGTTACTAGCACCAGTGCAAGTAGGTTAGAAAATATATTTCGACCCCTGACTGATCTTCAGACAGTGGCGGCTGGTGTGCCAATCGATTTCCCTGCCTAGTCCAGTACAGGCATTCAAATGAACAGTCGGAAAATTGCTACAATTCTACAATAATCATTTCATGTCCTTCTCAAAATCAGCAGTTTCACAGATAAAGTTAACCATTTACAGCTATACAGTTGTATGTAAAAGTTTGGGCACCCCTGATAATTTTCATGGTTTTCCTTTGTAAGTCATTGGTTGTCTGGATCAGAAATTTCAGTTAAATATACCATATAGCAGATGAACACACTGATATTTGAGAAGTGAAATGATGTTTCTAGTATTTCCAGAAAGTGTGCAATAATTATTTAAACAAAATTAGGCAGGTGCATAAATTTGGACACCCTTGTCATTTTATTGATTTGAATACATTTAGCACTAATTATTGGAAAACAAAATTGGTTTTGTAAGCTCATTGACCCTTGACCTCCTTACACAGGTGAATACAATCATGAGAAATGGTATTTGCAAATGTTTCTCCTCTTTGCATCTCTTCTAATGAGTGGCAACATGGGAGCCTCTAAACAACTCTCAAATGACCTCAAAACAAAGATTGTTCAACATCATGGTTTATGAGAAGGATTTAAAAAACTAGAGATTTCAGCTGTCAGTTTCCACTGTGAGGAACATAGTGAGGAAATGGAAGACCGCAGGCACAGTACTAGTTAAGGCCCAAAGTGGCAGGCCAAGAAAAATCTCAGATAAGCTGAAGTGAAGGATGGTGAGAAGAGTCATAGTCCACCCACAGACCTGCTCCAAAGACCTACAACATGATCTTGCTGTAGATAGTGTCTCTGTGCATCTTTCAACTATACAGCGCAGTTTGCACATGCACAAACACTTCTCAAAATCTACTAAGGCATTCATGCAGAGGAACAAATACAACGTTCTGGAATGGCCATCTCTGTCCCCAGACCTCAATATTATTGAAAATCTGTGGTGTGATTTTTAAGAGGGCTGTCCACCCTCGGAAACCAACAACTGAACTGGAGATGTTTTGTAAAGAAGAATGGTCCAAAATACCTTCAAACAGATTCCAGACTCTCATTGGAAGCTACAGGAAGCGTTTAGAGGCTGTTATTTCTGCAGAAGGAGGATCTACTAAATATTGATGTTT
The DNA here is from genome assembly GCF_902500255.1 of Thalassophryne amazonica. NCBI lineage: Eukaryota > Metazoa > Chordata > Actinopteri > Batrachoidiformes > Batrachoididae > Thalassophryne > Thalassophryne amazonica. The sequence goes on from NC_047111.1 coordinate 59,015,893, forward strand.
TTTTTTTGGTTTGTTTTTTCTGTTGCGGTGTCCAAATTTATGCACCTGCCTAATTTTTTTTAAAGAATTATTGCACACTTCCTGTAAATCCTATAAACTTCGTTTCACTTCTCAAATATCACTGTGTTTGTCTGCTATATGATATATTTAACTGAAATTGCTGATCCAAACAACCAATGATTTATAAAGGAAAATCATGGAAATAATCAAGGGTGCCCAAAATTTTACATATAACTGTATTCGGCCTCATTTATACTTTGGAAAGGAACAATACAACACTCAAGTTCTTGAACAAGGAACATTTCACCATTTGACACCAATTACACATATAGTACACCATACTGTACTGCACTCCCATTATCTTCAGCCAAACAGCTCCTGGGTTTCACAGTGACACCCCCTCAATAGAATAGAAAATATCTGCAAATTTAGGCTCTTTCGAAATATGGAAAAATTCCTCAATTGACATTTCACTTTATTTTCCTTTATATAGTGCCAAATCACAACAGAGTTGCCTCAAGGCGCTTCAAACAGGTAAGGTCTAATCTTACCAACCCCCAGAGCAACAGTGGTAAGGAAAAACTCCCTCTGAGGAAGAAACCTCAAGCAGACCAGACTCAAAGGGGTGACCCTCTGCTTGGGCCATGCTACAAACATAAATTACAGAACAATTCATGGACAAATACAACCCCTGGCAATAATTATGGAATCACCGGCCTCGGAGGATGTTCATTCAGTTTTTTAATTTTGTAGAAAAAAAGCAGATCACAGACATGACACAAAAGTAAAGTAATTTCAAATGCCAACTTTCTGGCTTTAAGAAACACTATAAGAAATCAAGAAAAACAAATTGTGGCAGTCAGTAACGGTTACTTTTTTAGACCAAGCAGAGGGAAAAAAATATGGGCTCACTCAATTCTGAGGAATAAATTATGGAATCACCCTGTAAATTTCATATAGTCATATTCAGTGATAAATCTCAAATCTGCATCTGCATTGGGCAAGGTGATGATGCTGGAACTTTTGTTTGGTGCCGTTCCAATGAGATTTATAAAGATGACTGCCTGAAGAGAACATGTAAATTTCCACAGTCATTGATGATATGGGGCTGCATGTCAGGTAAAGGCACTGGGGAGATGGCTGTCATTACATCATCAATAAATGCACAAGTTTACGTTGATATTTTGGACACTTTTCTTATCCCATCAATTGAAAGGATGTTTGGGGATGATGAAATCATTTTTCAAGATGATAATGCATCTTGCCATAGAGCAAAAACTGAAAACATTCCTTGCAAAAAGACACATAGGGTCAATGTCATGGCCTGCAAATAGTCCGGATCTTAATCCAATTGAAAATCTTTGGTGGAAGTTGAAGAAAATGGTCCATGACAAGGCTCCAACCTGCAAAGCTGATCTGGCAACAGCAATCAGAGAAAGTTGGAGCCAGATTGATGAAGAGTACTGTTTGTCACTCATTAAGTCCATGCCTCAGAGACTGCAAGCTGTTATAAAAGCCAGAGGTGGTGCAACAAAATACTAGTGATGTGTTGGAGCGTTCTTTTGTTTTTCATGATTCCATCATTTTTTCCTCAGAATTTAGTGAGCCCATATTTTTTCCCTCTGCTTGGTCTAAAAAAGTAACCGTTGCTGACTGCCACAATTTTTTTTTCCTGATTTCTTATAGTGTTTCTTAAAGCCAGAAAGTTGCCATTTGAAATGACTTTAGTTTTGTGTCATGTCTGTGATCTGCTTTTTTTTACAAAATTAAACAACTGAATGAACATCCTCCGAGGCCGGTGATTCCATAATTATTGCCAGGGGTTGTACAAAACCACTTAATTAAATGCTTTGCTAAACTTTAGTTAGTCTGACAACAGAGGGGCTGCATCACTACTCTTAGCTTCATAGTGGAGTAGAGCAGAGAAGGATTTTCTTTCACCAAAACAGATCAAATCCAGGCTTGCATCTCAGATGTACCTTCTGGCAGTTTGTAGCTATATCAGTTTATCATGAAGATGGCTAACTGGTGATACAAAATGCAAAGCTTGCACTGTGCATAATTTCTCCAATCACAGCCACATAAGCCCATAACTTCTCCTGGGTTGTCTGGGTGTCTTGGTGGCTTTCCTCACTCTTCTTCTTCTTGCACAGTCACTCAGGTTTTTGAGAACTGTCTACTCCATGGAGATTTACCATAAAGTGCCATACTGTTTGTATGTCTTTGTCTTCTTCTTCTTCTTTGACTTTCGGCTGTTCCTGTTAGGGGTCGCCACAGCAGATCAGTCGTTTCCATCTCGCCCTGTCCTTTGTAACTTCCTCTGTCACACCAACTACCTGCATGTCCTCCTACAACACATCCAAAAACCTCCTCTTTGGCCTCCCTCTTCACCTCCTGCCTGGTGGCTCCATCCTCAGCATCCTTCTCCCTATATACCCTGGGTCCCTCCTCTGCACATGTCCAAACCATCTCAATCTTGTCTCTCTGACTTTGTCTGCAAACCGTCCCACCTGAGCTATCCCTCTGATATGTTCATTCCTAATCTTGTCTATTCTCGTCACTTCCGAAGAGAATCTCAACATCTTCAGCTCTGCCACCTCCAGCTCTGCCTCCTGTCTTTTTGTTAGTGCCACCGTCTCCAAATCGTACAACATAGCTGGTCTCACTACTGTCTTGTAAACTTTACCTTTCACTCTTCCTGATATTCTTCGGTCACAAATCACTCCTGCCACCTTTCTACACCCACTCCACCCTGCCTGCACTCTCTTCTTCACCTCTTTACCACATTCTCTAGTACTTTGAACAGTTGACCCCAAATATTTAAACTCATCTACTTTCACCACTTCTACTCCTTGTAACTGCACTATTCCACTTTCTCTCTCCCATTCACACACATGTACATCCTACAAACAACCATCCTATGCTGTCTAACGACACTCTCTCCTGCCACCACCTTACAGTCTCTGATTTCTTTTAGCTTGCATTTCCTATAAAGAATGTAGTCCACCTGTGTGCACCTTTCTCCACTCTTATATGTTACCCTGTGCTCCTCCCTTTTCTTAAAGTAGGTGTTCACCACAGCCATTTCCATCCTTTTTGCAAAATCAACTACTATCTGTCCTTCCCCATTCCTATCCTTGATACCATATCTACCCATTACTTCTTCATCACCTCTGTTCCCTTCACCAACATGTCCGTTGAAGTCTGCTCCTATCACCACTCTTTTGTGCTTGGGCACACTCTCCACCACCTCATCTAACACACTCCAGAAATCATCTTTCTCCTTCATCTCACAACCTACCTGTGGGGCATATGCACTGATGATATTCATCATCACCCCTTCAATTTCCAACTTCACACTCATCACCCTATCAGACACTCGCTTAACCTCCAACACACGTTTAACGTACTCTTCCTTTAAAATGACCCCAACACCATTTCTCTTCCTGTCCTCACCATGGTACAACAACTTGTACCCACCGCCGATGCTCCTGCTCTTAGTCCCTTCCACTTGGTCTCTTGCACACACAATATGTCTACCTTTCTCCTCTCCATCATATCAGCCAGCTCTCTCCTTTTACCAGTCATACTACCAACATTCAATGTCCCCACTCTTATTTCCACCCTTCTAGTTTTCTTCTTCTCCCGCTGTTTGTGGAACATTTTCCTCCTCTTCTTCGTCGTCTTCTCCCAGCAGTAGCCCAATTTCCACCGGCACCCTGTTGGGCAACAGCACCGGTGGCAGATGTTGTTAACCCGGGCCTCAACTGATCCGGTGTGGAAATTCGATTCTTAGTCTGCATATTTGGGTTGGCTTGTTTTACGGCGGATGCCCTTCCTGATGCAACCCTCCTCATTTATCTGGGCTTGGGACCGGCACTCAGAATGTACTGGCTGCACACCCCATGTGGCTGAGTTATTTGTATGGCTTTGTAATTAATGTAAATAAAGTCCAAGACATATTCATTGGCAGCTTTACCATCAGAGATCCTCGTCCACAACCACCACAAAAGACTCCAAGTTGGGTCATTCCATATGAAATCATCCAAAACAAGGGCAAGTCCCAGTTTTATGGTTTTAGAATTGCCTGGTTTTGATATATTTTGTAGCTCATGTTAAGAATGGTCTTGGCAGCAGCTCAGTATCTTGTTTCGTTTAGATTCTATGGGGGTTTGAATAAGGGGGCGTGTCCATGTTAACCCTCTATGTTCTCAAATGAAAGGTCTTCATTGGAACTTCAACCAACATCTAACAAAGAGGCCTGATGGGAAAACAAGTGCCCTCTTTATTGGTAATCTTCAGTTTTCAGTTTAATCAGAATGTATGTGACATGGATCATTCTTAAAAACACATGTTTTTAAGAATGATCCCTGTCACAAGCAAACCTATGCAAGGTGAGTCTGAAGTCAACATTAAGGAAAAATTCCATCCATATGATTAATAACCTCCTTTGCATGAACTTAAGTTAGTACTTATGTACAGCTCGCTACACGTTAGTTACTGTGCTTTGTTTATTCAGTGATACAGACATTGTTTATAATGTATGTGTATGTATGTGCAATGTATGTGTATACATGCTGGATGGATTTCAGAATGGCTATCGTATGATATATTTCCTGTACATTTATGTACATTTTCATGTACATTTTGATTAAGCTGAAAATTACCAATAAAGAGGGCATTTGTTTTCCCATCAGGCATCTTTGTTAGATGTTGGTACCAGGTTTAATTTGAAGTTCCAATGAAGATCTTTCATTTGAGACCAACAAAAAAAAATCAGAAGTTGCCTACATGCCCAAAAGGGGGCGCCAAAGGAACATATTTGGTAAAAATAGCTGGACAAGGGTTAATTTTGGGCAAAATCTGAGGACATTGTGGTGGTGTTCTTTGCAATCCAAGAAAGCCTAACATTAGTACTACCAACATGCCAAACAGCATTTTTTACATGACAAGGCAAATATGGTTAAATGCACATCAAAGTCAGCACACTTTCGGAACATTTTTTTAAATTCCATTTTTTGGTAATTAATGGCGTGGCCCCCAGGGGGTTAATTTCTTTCTTTCATTTTACATACACTTTAAGACGGAATAAACAAATTCTGAAAATATCGAGTTAATATCTTTTCTAGTTTTTGATTTATGGCCAAGTAAACATGGTCACAAACGGAACACAGAGGGTTAACACGGACATGCCCCCTTTTTAAAACCTCCATAGAATCAAAACAAAACAAGATATTGAGCTGCCGCCAAGACCGTTCTTCTTCTCTCAACACTGGCTGCAAAATATATTAAAACCAGGCAATTCTAAAACCATGAAACTGTGACCTTTGGTGATTTCATATGGAATGAACCAGCTGTCGTTGATTTTAAAGGGGCAATGCACAGTATTAAGAACAGGGGTATGTAAACTTTGGATCAGGGTCATTTGGGTCGTTCTCTTGTCATTTTAATTTAAAAAGAGGAAACACAGTTGTTTGACAATAAATGGCTTCACCCAACCACTAACCATGAGTGAAAAAAGTTTTTGTGTTGTCATTCATAATCTCTTAAAAATGGCCAAAAAAGCAAAAATTCTGCCAGGGTATGTAAACGTTTGAACACAACTGTATCTTTTATAATTTTTTTCCCCCTCCACATCTGAAAGGGCGGTGCCCCAGTGCCTCTGGGCCAGCCGCCACGGTCTTCAGAGATGCGCACACATATACATATATATTACACACACAAACACACACACACACACACACTCTTAATAGGGCTGGAAAGGCAAGATTTCATGAGAATGGACATGATTTAAGCATGACTTAAATCATCTTAAGTCATGTTAATCATCTTAAGTCTTCTTCCTGCACTTTGGACATTGTTCCAGGTCATTTGTTTAAAGATGTTTTTCAGTGTATTGGTCCATACATTGCTGAACTTGTGAACGCTTCTCTATCAAGTGGCTGTTTTCCGTCAGCTCTTAAACATGCTGTAGTCCAGCCGCTCATCAAAAAGAACAATCTTGACCCAAATGTGTTGTCCAACTATAGACCGATCTCTAAATTGCCATTTGTGTCTAAAGTCTTAGAGAAAGCTGTTTATGACCAATTGCAGGCTTATCTGGATCTTATTGTAATAGGGGAGAAGTTTCAATCTGGTTTTAAATTAAGACACAGTACTGAAACAGCCCTTTTAAAAGTTTTCAATGACCTTCTTTTAACTGTTGATGCTCGGAACTCTGCGGTTCTTCTGCTTTTAGATTTATCTGCAGCCTTTGACACAGTGGACCACAGTGTCCTTGTGACTCAGCTTGAGACGCACATAGGTATTAAGGGTTCAGCGCTAAATTGGTTTCGGTCCTATCTTTCCAACAGAAGTTTTTCTGTTAATGTAGGACAGTACTCTTCCTCTGTGTCTCCTCTTAAATATGGCGTGCCCCAGGGCTCAATTTTAGCACCACTTCTCTTTGCTTTGTACATGATCCCTCTTGGGTCTGTTTTTAAAAAGCACAAAGTCTGTTTTCATTGTTTTGCAGACGACATTCAGATTTACCTTCCTGTAATTTCGTGTGATACCCAGGCTGCTGTAAAAATAGTACAGGACTGTCTAAATGATTGCAAGTCTGGATGAGAGCTAATTTTCTGAATCTTAATAAAAATAAAACTGAGATTTTAGTGTTCGGGCAAAGTAAAACCCTCTACAAGGACAAGACAGTGTTATTGGTCCTCTGTCCACTTTTTGCCGCCCTTTTGTAAAAAATCTAGGGGTGATAGTTGACCCATTGTTCAGATTTGATAAGCACATCAGCTCTGTCATCAGGGCCAGCTTCTTTCAGCTGAGGACTCTTTCCAAGATTAAATCTTATTTTACTCGAGTTGATTTTGAAAGAGCTATCCATGCATTTATAACGTCACGTCTGGATTATTGTAATGCTCTCTATGTTGGGCTGGACCAGCGCTCCCTACAGTGCCTGCAGAGTGTACAGAATGCTGCAGCCCGCCTTTTGACTAAAACAAAGAAGCATGAGCACATCACCCCTGTGCTCTGCACCTTACACTGGCTCCCTGTCTTCTTTCGTGTTAAATATAAAGTTTTGCTGATTGTTTTTAAGTGTCTGCACTGTATAGGCCCGATGTATCTGAGTGAGCTCTTGCAGCCGTACACTCCACGTAGGGCTCTGATGTCAGCTGACCAGCTTCTCCTGGCTGTTCCTAAAGCCAGGCTTAAATCTAGAGGTGATAGAGCCTTTTCTGTGGCAGCACCACGACTCTGGAACGATCTTCCGCTGACTGTCAGGTCCTCAGAGTCTGTGGGACAGTTTAAGTCCAGACTGAAAACTCATCTCTTCTCCCTGGCTTTCAACACTGGCTAAGTAGGGTATGCTTTGCTCTGCTATTTTGCTCTGTATTTTTAGATTATTTATTTATTTTATTCCTTTCCTTTAATATTTTACACTTTTGTATTGCTATTATTGTGAAGCACTTTGGTCAGCTGCAGCTGTGTTTTAAATGTGCTATATAAATAAATTTGAATTTGAAGCCGCTGCACACAAACACGTACCTCAAGCGTTTATCATTGCCGCGTGTGGTCTGTTAACGGCCGTACGCTCTAAAACTCTCTAAATGTTTGTTTTTATCAAAATACACAAAGTGCTGCTACAAAATAGCTTTTTTCCATTGTTTCCTGGATGAACCTTATCTGTGACAAAATGTTGCAACAGAAGTCAGGAACATGCATACACACAGGAGTCATATGTGTATTTACACAAAGCTGCTAATTACTTTTATTACAAACTGTTTTACAATGTGCATTCAGCTTGTGTTTTTCGTGTGTGTGTGGGTGGGTGCGCACGCACATGCATTTTTATTTATTTATTTTTGATGGCTCAGTTAGCTGCTGTCCACCCAACAGCACCTTTCTGAAAGATATATATATTGTCTGTCCTTTCCCAGTCATAGAAACTCCAGTAAAAGGTGTTAATTGTTTGATGTTGCTGGTATGATGTCAGAATGACATTTATGTCTAGTTTAGCAACATGCCACTCAACATAAATTAATAAATTTAAAATAATTAGCACCCGGTACACATGATACAACATGTGGTTGGGACTCTCTGGTGGCTGCAACCAATGGAAAAAGCACCATATAATTCAGTTTTAAAAGGAATTTGAGTTTAATCATGCCCATCATTGACTGCAAAACATACATTAAGCCATGTGAGTGTTTTGTATCCAGCCTCCTAGACCGGAAATAACGCTAGTATGAGACTTTCTGGTCTTATACCTTTTCTATACAGTAAGATTCAGGTGGATTCAGCCAACAATACATTAAAGATTGCAGGTAAATGGAAATTAAAGGTCAACAGCATAATTGAAGACAAAGAGTGGGAGAAGTCCTGGGTTTCTCCGCAGAAATGCTTAAGCAACCCAAGTTGGAAAACATTTGGTTGGAAGTTGAGAATTTCTTTTAAAAACATTATTAGCAATGTCCATCTATGACAATAAATCTAATCCCCTCTGTTGAAGAGATCCCATTGACTGAGAGGTGAGAGATTGAGATGGTCCTATACTGAGGGTTGACAGAGAGAATATATAAAAGAAGTAAGTGTATTACTGAACCAAGACATCCCTTTTAATCCATATCAGTTCATTTTTGACAATTTACCTCAAAAGGGATTGTGGATAAAATAAATTGCATATACTCCGTATTCTTCTGTTCATGACCCCAGAAATGGTTACAATAAACTGGCCTCAACATCCTCTATCTACCTTGGAACAAAAGACCCAAAGATGCAAGGAGTTAGGGAAAATAGATCTTCAAGAGTGGGCAGCACAGATGCTTATTCATCAGCATTGTCACCTTACAGCAAGAAGGTCCTGAGATCTCGTCCCACCTGGTCCTTTCTATGTGAAGTTTGCATGTTCTCCCGGTGTTTGCTTGGATCCCCTCCAGGTGCGCCGGCTTCCTCCCATTTCCAAACACATGCAGGTTAGGTGAATTGGGAACTTTTAAATTGGCTGTAAGTATGGAATGTCTTGGTTCTGCTAGGATAGTCTCCAGCTTCTCTGTGACCCTTAACTGGAATAAGCAGGTGTACAAAATTAACAAATCACTCTTCAAGAGAGCATCTCCAGGTGAACATTTGCTTTGAAAAATGGTCTCTTGTCATAGTTTGGCTTGCAAAATGATTTTTTTCTGCAAACGCCCCATTGGATAGTTTGGGTGTCAGTGTGAGAGTATGTGCAACTTTTTGTACTGTCAGCTGTTTATATTCCCACTTCTTTTGCTACACCAATAGATTTATGTAAAATCTTGAGGCTTTTTGTCAAGGAATATCTTTTAATAAATGCTGTAAATAGGGAATGTAATGAGCAGCAGACTTCTTGATTTTGGTTTGTATTCCTCATGTACATCAAGAAAATTTTGATAAAATTGAATTCAAGCCACAAAAAAGGATATTGCAGAGACTTTAAATGAGAACATACTGTAACCCAGCTGCCTACTTGGCAACCCACCCCCAAATATTCTCTCTTCACTCCAGGACAGAGACATGACCCACCAGCAGAGCCCCTGTGGGGACAGCATGGTGGGGTTTGGTGATGGAGGCAAGGATGTGGAGGGCTGTGTGGATCAGCTCATGGGTCTGGGTGAATGTGAGACGGTCTATGGTAACTCTGCATTTGAACAGTGGGACTCATACTGGGAAGACCTCACCAGGTACTAGATTATTTTGTTTTGTTCCAGAGGTTATTTTATTTTTAATGTGATGGTCAGTCTCTCTCTCTCTCTCTCTCTCTCTCTCTCTGAGTGTGTGGTTGTCTGTCTGTCTATCTATCGATGGATTGATCCATCGATAGATAGATATTTGCAGCAGTTCACTTTTTCCACATTTTGTTATGCTACAGCCTTATTCCAAAATGGATGAAATTCTTTTTTTTTCTCAAAATTCTACCCACAATACCCCATCATTTTTGAGGTTTTTGTAAATTTATAAAAAAAAAATAAAAAAAAAAGAAATTACATGTACATAAGTATTCTCAGCCTTTGTCGTGAAGCTTGAAATTGAGTTCAGGTGCATCCTGTTTCCACTGATCATCCTTGAGATGTTTCGACAGCTTAATTTGACTCCAACTGAGGCAAATTCATTTGATTGGACATGATTTGGAAAGACACACACCTGTGTGTGTACAAGGTCCCACAGTTGCCAGTGCATGTCAGAGCATAAACTAAGCAGGAAGTCAAAGGAATTGCCTGTAGACCTATGAGACAGGATTGTCTCGAGGCACAAATCTGAAGAAGGGTACAGAAACAGGTCTGCTACTTTGAAGCAATAAGCACAGTGGCTTCCATCATCTGTAAAGGAAGACATTTGGATCCACCAGGACTCTTCTAGAGCTGGTCGCCTGTCTAAACTGAGCGATCGGGGGAGAAGGGCCTTAGTCAGTGAGATGATCAAGAACACGATGGTCACTCTGTCAGAGCTGCATCATTCCTCTGTGGAGAGAGGAGAACCTTCCAGAAGGACAACCATCTCTGCTGCAATCCACCAATCAGGTCTGTATGGTAGAGTGGTCAGACGGAAGACACTCCTTAGTAAAAGCCACATGGCAGCCTGCCTGGAGTTTGCCAAAAGACACCTGAAAGACTCTCATACCATGAGAAACAAAATTCTCTGGTCTGATGAGAAAAAGATTGAACGCTTTGGTGTGAATGCCTGGCGTCATGTTTGGAGGAAACCAGGCACCATCCCTATGGTGAAGCATGGTGGTGGCTGCTGTGCGGATGTTTTTCAGCGGCAGGAATTTGGACACTAGTCAGGATTGAGGGAAAGATGAATGCAGCAATGTACAGAGACATCCTGAATGAAAATCTGCTCCAGAGCGCTCTTGAACTCGGACTGAGGCGACGGCCCAGTCTGAGCCCAGACCTGAATCTGATTGAACATCTCTGGAGAGATCTGAAAATGGCTGTGCATTGATGCTTCACATCCAACCTGATGGAGCTTGATAAGTGCTGCACAGAGGAATGGACAAAACTGCCCAAAGATTGTGCCAAGCTTGTGGCATCATATTCAACAAGACTTGAGGCTGTAATTGCTGCCAAACGTACATCAACAAAGTATTGAGTAAAGGGTGTGAATACTTATGTGCATGCAATTATGTGTATGTGAGGATTAAACAACGTGAAGCCGTGCATTATACGGTTTGAATGCACGACGTGGAGTCTAAAACACCACAACGCGAAGAGGAGTGGTGTTACTCTGCCAAGTGCATTCAAACCGTATAATGTACAGCTTTGAGTTGTTTAATCCGCTTATACCATGGTCCCACACAGTGAGCTAACACACAAATATTTATTACCTCTGCCAAGGAGGTTATGTTTTCGGTCGCGTCCGTTTGTTGGTTGGTTGGTTTGTTAGCAGGATTACTCAAAAAATCCTCAACGGATTTTAATGAAATTTTTACCAGGGGTGTATCTTGGCCTAACTTAGAACTCATTAAATTTTTGGTAATGATCCGGAACACGATCCGGAGCCAGTAATGTTTTTAAGGATTCTTTATCATTGCAGGATAGGGCCAATTTCAACATTTTTGAATCTAACTTCATGAAGACGGGTCACAAAGACTGAACAAAAATTAAGTTACGACACAACAATTCAGCATTTGTTTCTCCTCATTGAATAAACTTATTAGAAAATAAAAAACTTGTGTAGTTCATGCAGTTTCTCTTTATAAATACATTTGCTGAAGATCGAAGGATTTAACCACTGAATCTGAAACATGACGGTAGATGCGTGAAACAACGTGGAATAAGTCTCTTTGCCAAAGGGTATTCCATGTAACGTCAGTGACCCTATGGCCTTGACCCTAGGTTTGCGCTCTCCGAGTGCTTCTAGTTTAAGTTAACTTTTATCTTGTTCTCTTCTTCTTTCCCGTCTTCAATCTTGTCCAATTCATCCAGTGTTAAAACTTTATGTCGTTGCTTTTGCTGTTCTTCTCGTTTGCTCTCCTACTCTTTCCATTCCTCAAACGTTTTATTTTGGCCAAAAATATTACAATTCACTTGGAAATCCATGTTTTATCACGTTTCTGTCATTCACCTGTCAAAACACAGCTGATCTGCACCAACTGATTTGCATGTTGCTATGGTGACGGCCAGAGTGGGGTGATATTACAGTGACTTAACTCGCCGAACTACGTGTGCGTACACATGAAAATAATGCACCAGTGTGACATAGAATGCTCACTGACCATGGTGTGTGTGTGTGTGTGTGTGTGTGTGTGTGTGCGTGCGCATATCAATCAATCAATTTTATTTATATAGCGCCAAATCACAACAAACAGTTGCCCCAAGGTGCTTTATATTGTAAGGCAAGGCCATACAATAATTACGTAAAAACCCCAAAGGTCAAAACGACCCCCTGTGAGCAAGCACTTGGTGACAGTGGGAAGGAAAAACTCCCTTTTAACAGGAAGAAACCTCCAGCAGTACCAGACTCAGGGAGGGGCAGTCTTCTGCTGGGACTGGTTGGGGCTGAGGGAGAGAACCAGGAAAAAGACATGCTGTGGAGGGGAGCAGAGATCAATCACTAATGATTAAATGCAGAGTAGTGCATACAGAGCAAAAAGAGAAAGAAACACTCAGTGCATTATGGGAACCCCCCAGCAGTCTAAGTCTATAGCAGCATAACTAAGGGATGGTTCAGGGTCACCTGATCCAGCCCTAACTATAAGCTTTAGCAAAAAGGAAAGTTTTAAGCCTAATCTTAAAAGTAGAGAGGGTGTCTGTCTCCCTGATCTGAATTGGGAGCTGGTTCCACAGGAGAGGAGCCTGAAAGCTGAAGGCTCTGCCTCCCATTCTACTCTTACAAACCCTAGGAACTACAAGTAAGCCTGCAGTCTGAGCGAAGCGCTCTATTGGGGTGATATGGTACTATGAGGTCCCTAAGATAAGAAGGGACCTGATTATTCAAAACCTTATAAGTAAGAAGAAGAATTTTAAATTCTATTCTAGAATTAACAGGAAGCCAATGAAGAGAGGCCAATATGGGTGAGATATGCTCTCTCCTTCTAGTCCCCGTCAGTACTCTAGCTGCAGCATTTTGAATTAACTGAAGGCTTTTCAGGGAACTTTTAGGACATCCTGATAATAATGAATTACAATAGTCCAGCCTAGAGGAAATAAATGCATGAATTAGTTTTTCAGCATCACTCTGAGACAAGACCTTTCTAATTTTAGAGATATTGGGTAAATGCAAAAAAGCAGTCTTACATATTTGTTTAATATGCGCTTTGAATGACATATCCTGATCAAAAATGACTCCAAGATTTCTCACAGTATTACTAGAGGTCAGGGTAATGCCATCCAGAGTAAGGATCTGGTTAGACACCATGTTTCTAAGATTTGTGGGGCCAAGTACAATAACTTCAGTTTTATCTGAGTTTAAAAGCAGGAAATTAGAGGTCATCCATGTCCTTATGTCTGTAAGACAATCCTGCAGTTTAGCTAATTGGTGTGTGTCCTCTGGCTTCATGGATAGATAAAGCTGGGTATCATCTGCGTAACAATGAAAATTTAAGCAATGCCGTCTAATAATACTGCCTAAGGGAAGCATGTATAAAGTGAATAAAATTGGTCCTAGCACAGAACCTTGTGGAACTCCATAATTAACCTTAGTCTGTGAAGAAGATTCCCCATTTACATGAACAAATTGTAATCTATTAGATAAATATGATTCAAACCACCGCAGCGCAGTGCCTTTAATACCTATGGCATGCTCTAATCTCTGTAATAAAATTTTATGGTCAACAGTATCAAAAGCAGCACTGAGGTCTAACAGAACAAGCACAGAGATGAGTCCACTGTCTGAGGCCATAAGAAGATCATTTGTAACCTTCACTAATGCTGTTTCTGTACTATGATGAATTCTAAAACCTGACTGAAACTCTTCAAGTAGACCATTCCTCTGCAGATGATCAGTTAGCTGTTTTACAACTACCCTTTCAAGAATTTTTGAGAGAAAAGGAAGGTTGGAGATTGGCCTATAATTAGCTAAGATAGCTGGGTCAAGTGATGGCTTTTTAAGTAATGGTTTAATTACTGCCACCTTAAAAGCCTGTGGTACATAGCCAACTAATAAAGATAGATTGATCATATTTAAGATCGAAGCATTAAATAATGGTAGGGCTTCCTTGAGCAGCCTGGTAGGAATGGGGTCTAATAGACATGTTGATGGTTTGGATGAAGTAACTAATGAAAATAACAGACAGAACAATCTGAGAGAAAGAGTCTAACCAAATACCGGCATCACTGAAAGCAGCCAAAGATAACGATACGTCTTTGGGATGGTTATGAGTAATTTTTTCTCTAATAGTTAAAATTTTATTAGCAAAGAAAGTCATGAAGTCATTACTAGTTAAAGTTAAAGGAATACTCGGCTCAATAGAGCTCTGACTCTTTGTCAGCCTGGCTACAGTGCTGAAAAGAAACCTGGGGTTGTTCTTATTTTCTTCAATTAGTGATGAGTAGTAAGATGTCCTAGCTTTACGGAGGGCTTTGTTATAGAGCAACAGACTCTTTTTCCAGGCTAAGTGAAGATCTTCTAAATTAGTGAGACACCATTTCCTCTCCAACTTACGGGTTATCTGCTTTAAGCTGCGAGTTTGTGAGTTATTCCACGGAGTCAGGCACTTCTGATTTAAAGCTCTCTTTTTCAGAGGAGCTACAGCATCCAAAGTTGTCTTCAATGAGGATGTAAAACTATTGACGAGATACTCTATCTCACTTACAGAGTTTAGGTAGCTACTCTGCACTGTGTTGGTATATGGCATTAGGGAACATAAAGAACGAAACATATCCTTAAACCTAGTTACAGCACTTTCTGAAAGACTTCTAGTGTAATGAAACTTATTCCCCACTGCTGGGTAGTCCATCAGAGTAAATGTAAATGTTATTAAGAAATGATCAGACAGAAGGGAGTTTTCAGGGAATACTGTTAAGTCTTCAATTTCCATACCATAAGTCAGAACAAGATCTAAGATATGATTAAAGTGGTGGGTGGACTCATTTACATTTTGAGCAAAGCCAATTGAGTCTAATAATAGATTAAATGCAGTGTTGAGGCTGTCATTCTCAGCAACTGTGTGGATGTTAAAATCGCCCACTATAATTATCTTATCTGAGCTAAGCACTAAGTCAGACAAAAGTTCTGAAAATTCACAGAGAAACTCACAGTAATGACCAGGAGGACGATAGATAACAACAAAGAAAACTGTTTTTTGGGACTTCCAATTTGGATGGAGAAGACTAAGAGTCAAGCTTTCAAATGAATTAAAGCTCTGTCTGGGTTTTTGATTAATTAATAAGCTGGAATGGAAGATTGCTGCTAATCCTCCGCCTCAGCCCGTGCTACGAGCGTTCTGGCAGTTAGTGTGACTCGGAGGTGTTGACTCATTTAAACTAACATATTCATCCTGCTGTAACCAGGTTTCTGTAAGGCAGAATAAATCAATATGTTGATCAATTATTATATCATTTACTAACAGGGACTTAGAAGAGAGAGACCTAAAGTTTAATAGACCACATTTAACTGTTTAAGTTTGTGGTGCAGTTGAAGGTGCTATATTATTTTTTCTTTTTGAATTTTTATGCTTAAATAGATTTTTGCTGGTTATTGGTCGTCTGGGAGCAGGCACCGTCTCTATGGGGATGGGGTAATGAGGGGATGGCAGGGGGAGAGAAGCTGCAGAGAGGTGTGTAAGACTACAACTCTGCTTCCTGGTCCCAACCCTGGGTAGTCACGGTTTGGAGAATTTAAGAAAATTGGCCAGATTTCTAGAAATGAGAGCTGCTCCATCCAAAGTGGGATGGATGCCATCTCTCCTAACAAGACCAGGTTTTCCCCAGAAGCTTTGTCAATTATCTATGAAGCCCACCTCATTTTTTGGACACCACTCAGACAGCCAGCAATTCAAGGAGAACATGCGGCTAAACATGTCACTCCCGGTCCGATTGGGGAGGGGCCCAGAGAAAACTACAGAGTCCGACATTGTTTTTGCAAAGTTACACACCGATTCAATGTTAATTTTAGTGACCTCCGATTGGCGTAACCGGGTGTCATTACTGCCGACGTGAATTACAATCTTACCAAATTTACGCTTAGCCTTAGCCAGCAGTTTCAAATTTCCTTCAGTGTCGCCTGCTCTGGCCCCCGGAAGACAACTGACTATGGTTGCTGGTGTCGCTAACTTCACATTTCTCAAAACAGAGTCGCCACTAACCAGAGTTTGTTCCTCGGCGGGTGTGTCGCCGAGTGGGGAAAAACGGTTAGAAATGTGAACGGGTTGGCGGTGTACACGGGGCTTCTGTTTAGGGCTACGCTTCCTCCTCACAGTCACCCAGTCGGTCTGCTTTCCCGGCTGCTCGGGATCTGCCAGAGGGAAACTAACGGCGGCTAAGCTACCTTGGTCCGCACCGACTACAGGGGCCTGGCTAGCTGTAGAATTTTCCACGGTGCGGAGCCGAGTCTCCAATTCGCCCAGCCTGGCCTCCAAAGCTACGAATAATCCACACTTATTACAAGTACCATTACTACTAAAGGAGGCCGAGGAATAACTAAACATTTCACACCCAGAGCAGAAAAGTGCGGGAGAGACAGGAGAAGCCGCCATGCTAAACCGGCTAAGAGCTCGTAGCTGCGCTAAGCTAGCAGATTCCTAAAAACACGCAAAGTGAATAACGTGTAAATAATTTAGAGGTGATTCAGCAGAGGGAGTGCTTTAGTTAAGGCACGTGAAGATAACACTGTGAAACAAATCGTTATCTAGGTAACTAGATCAATCTAACTGCGCAGATTAAACAGCTAACAGATACAGCAAAACACCGCTGTGCTCCGGAACAGGAAGTGATACAATACCGCAGTGAGAGCCAACCACCAGTAGAGGCAAGAAACTATATATATATATATATATATTACGGGTGTAACGATACACAAGAATCACGGTTTGATATGTAAAACCTCTGAACTAAATCCACCATAAAAACACATCTGGCATTTAGACATTTTTCTGCAGTTTAAAGTTGGTGTAAAACAAGTGAGATATCTGTTGTAGTTTTGTGTTAAAGGTGTTTGTGTTTACAATGAGGGCAGGTAATTTTTCGACTATTGATACAAATGTCTGTCTAAACAGATACACACGGCTGGCCAGCTGTGATATCTGGGGCACCAAAGAAGTAGACTTCCTTGGATTGGATGATTTTTCTAGTCCCTACCAGGATGAGGAGGTAATTGGCAGAACCCCAACACTGGCTCAGCTTAATAGTGAGGATTCACAGCCAGTGTCTGAGGCACTCTACCATCCTATAGACCTGAGCTTGCCCACCCCCCAGCCCCAGCCACCCCTGCTTACCTGTCACAGTAAGAGGCCTCTGGTTCCTGGAACTACACGACCCTCCCCTACCTCCACATCCTCTTCTCGTCCTTCCCGCAGCCTTCTCCCAGATTTTCCTGAAGGCCCTCAAAAAGCCACAAGGCCTGTTCCCTCCAGCACTGAGACTATGGCCAAAACCCAGAGCCACCTCAGTCTCATTCCGGACCACTCCCAAGCTAAAACCAAGCTTCAGGCACATGGAACAAAGATGGCAGCCTCATTTGCTCACAGCTCTCATTTTGTGCGGAAGGCTAAGGTCCGTGTGAGTGGTGTGCATAAAGCTCAAACTGACACGCCTTCCCAACCAGATGCTGTGAAGCAAGAATCCCCTGTACCCATGTCCCAGCCGCAAGATGAGAAAGCATCCACTTCCGCTAGTGCCACCATGATGGGACCACCTGGAGCTGCAGCTGGTGGCTCTTTGAGCTTGTTAAGCTACGAGAGGAGGGCAGAGGGGACAGGGAGGAAAGAGATTCCAGTAGGATGGTCTGCCACTGTGCCTCAACTGGTTCAAGCAAGTCAGACCCTAGAGGGCAGCACCTCCTTGCTGGTGAGCAGCAGTGAGAGTCTGGCTGGTGCTAGTGGAAATATTGCTCTTGTCGAGGGCAAGGAAAAGAGCAAGGAGGAGGAACACAATTATTCCCTCTTCCTGACCCGCAGTAGACTGGCAGGCAGACTGGCACACTCTCAGCTAGAGGAGGAAGATGATGAAGAGGAGGATGAGGAAGAGGTAGAAGAGGAAGAAGCAGAGGGCCTGGACATCGATGACGAGGATCACGATGAGGGGTTCGGCAGTGAGCACGAGCTATCCGATAATGAGGAAGAAGAGGAGGAGGAGGAGGAGGAAGAGGAAGAGGATGAAGACTATGAGGCAGACAAGGATGACGACATGAGTGATGCCTTTTCTGAGCCAGGTAATTCTACATGTGCATGCTTGTCATCAGTTTACTGTGTGACCAGTTATTGGCTTGTTCAAGATTTATTGTTACATCCAGCATTTGTTCTCAATAAGTTGTTTTTTGTGTGTGTTTTCCCAAACTCTTCCATCTGTTGTTGTTCTGTTGTGTTGTTGTTGTTGTTGTTTTTTTTTTCTTTCTGTGACTATGCATTTTCTCCCTTCAGGCTGTGACGTGGAGCTGATGGAAGACGTTAAAGGTCTGACAGCAGGAGTTGCCAGTCGGAAGCGAGGTAAACGCCGCTACTTCTGGGAATACAGCGAGCAGCTCACTCCGTCCAAACAGGAGCGTATGCTCAAACCATCAGAGTGGGACAGATACACGCTGCCTAGCAATCTGTACCAGAAGAATGGGCCTCTCCATGGTATGCATTCAGTACATTATATGAAAACACACACACGGCTTAAGCAAGCTGGTGTTTCTGTATAAATGTTGGTTTGTAGGTTTTTATCATTAAAGTCTATTTTATTGAAGTGAAATGATGCATTCAAGATGGTAACACAAATTTTCAGATTAATAAAACCTGAAAATTTTGTGGGTTTCCAGCTTAATGCATGAGTCTCAAAGACAACAAAAGTGAGGAGAATAATTATTAAATAGTGACTGAATCACCAGATGTATTTATGAATCTGTAGTATTGTTCAGCTCAAAGAATCCAGTTTTAAATGTAAAGGTCAGTGATGCAAGTTATTTATTTTTAAACCTTAATGATTGTTTAACAGGGTCTTTTGATTTATTTGAAAAAAATTCAATATTTTGTGGCACTTTTGCTTTCTATTTTTTAACCATACCTCCTTTATTTTGTCACACCAAATATTTTCCAATTTGTCCACTTCATTGATTCATTTTCTGCCACTTATCCGGGGTCCGGGTTGTAGTGGTAGCAGACTAGCCGTTTCTATAGTTACTGACATCCGGCCGAGCCACCTAATGTTTATTTGGGGGGGGGGGGGGGGGGGGGGACAAAAAATCAGGGCATGTCATAGTGTGCAACTGGTGTTTATACTGGCATTGCAGAAGCTGCATCCAACTGTGAAAATTGTTGAGCCACAGTGGTGAATAATCAGATTATAATCATTGCAGATAGGTGGTAATATGCATCTTTTACTTTAATTGTACAGACTGTTTTTTTTTTTTTTTTCATTATTGCATCTTGGAGGTTTGCACTTGGGCTTTATTGCGTATTTGTTGCATACTGATACAGACCGTGCACACAGTGCATTTATTTTATTTGTGCACATTGCATTGTTATAGATGTATTTTTGTTATTTTGCTAGTGCCTCTTGTAATAAATAATGTCTGCTTGAATGTGGATTGGGTAGCTCAGTTGTTGTGATGATGCCAGATTACAATGTACACTAAAATGAAAATACAATGCAGATTGTGTTATTTATGAAATGAGCGCAGTGTTTAGTGTGTGCCCATTCATTGACTTCTTTAAATCATCTCTGGAAATATAATGTACATCCATAATCCCTTTAAAGACATGCTGCACACTTCAGAAGAACACAATTTTCAGATGTAAACATACATTTTAGGTATGTAACATGTTGTTATTATGACCACAGACATTAGCAGATACCCACACTGCACCATGAGCACACGGTTCTATGTTCAGTTCCACTTGTAATCAGCAGTTATCTGGTGATAATTGTGTGACACAACTTTCGACTGCTTGTGTGGACATTCTGACAGATTACCCCATATTTGTAACGCAAACATAAATCGGGGCTGAAAATCAGAAATGAGTGACCAGCTTTAGATATAAGCTGGTCACTCATTGCTGATTTATGTAAGAATAGATTGAGAAGCCTGTGCTGATTCAGCCGTGGCTGCAGGTGTCACTAGCTGTGGCTGAGTGGAAAATAAACAATAACTTGTAATATCTGCATGTTGGTGACAGAAACAGAATTTGAAACAGCAGAGTGTTCCGATTAAACTGGAAATTAACAAAGCAGAGAAGTATTAATTGAAGCAATGGTGTGACTGCAGTAAACTAATTTTAACATGAGTTCACTTGTAACATAAGTTAAACGTGACCACTGTCAGTGTTTAACAATATTAGCAATGGAGTCATTTTTTTAAATTAAAATTATAATTTTGTACAAACCTGAATGTTTTTTGTTGTTTTGCTGCTAATTTACGTTTAATGGCAGTGTTTTCTCTGTTTCCTCTTCAATAATTGCCATTAGGTAAATACATGCTGAAAAAGTCTCGCCGCACAGATGTGGAAGACCTGACTCCAAATCCACGCAAACTGCTTCAGATTGGTACTGAACTTCGCAAGCTGAACAAAGTGATCAGTGACTTGACCCCTGTCAGTGAACTGCCACTGACTGCACGGCCACGATCCCGCAAAGAGAAGAACAAGTTGGCTTCCAGGTAAAGCCCCATATTTAGTCATTCACCTGGCATAATAAGTATAGCCAGGAAATTGTCAGAGTTTTATCAATTTTATCATCAAAAAGGCAGTGTAGCTGTCTGTATGTGCAGTTCAACCACTGATTAGGGAACTGTGTTGTTTTTACATACCTACAATCTGATCAATCAAGAGCATACAGTTTGAAAGTGCATGTAATGTTAGAGCACTTATTGGCGAACATTCAGCTTCAAAATTGGAAAATTCCAACCTGGAATGTAGGATTAGAATCTAATTCAGCTCTTTAGCACTGAGTGATGGTCTGTTTGTGTTTAAATCAGTTTTTTTAACCATGTCTTACCACTAGGAGACACTGTTTTATGTTAAATTCTCTGGGGTCCAGGGTATAATTGGACGTTTTTGACTACTTTTGGTTTTACCTTCATAATTTACCTTCAGAAACTGTTTACTTTGCCTTGTTTGGTGTCTTTTTTCAGCACAACCTCACTTGTGTGACTTTACAGTTTTTTTTTTCATTCTGACGTACTGTACACAATGAACAAAAAATTCACACAAAAACATAAAATCCAAATCGAAAAAAAATATTTTTTTACTGTTAAAACCACAAACATGTTTAACAAACCATTTTTATAACTTAGAAATTGTTCATTTCAAAAACACATGTACAGATGTAGCAAAGTTATACACAACTATTTACATTACAATGTAGGAAATGCTTCAAGGGTTGTTTTGTACAACTATTTACAAATCAGTAAGATGCCACACAAATTATTTGTGCCATTCAACCCCCCCCCCCCCCCCCCCCCCAAAAAAAAAAAAACAAAAAAAAAAAACTATTCCTGTCCAACACACACCAGCAGTTTTGTGTTGGACATGTCACAGGCCTGACACTTTGTCATTCCTCCAATTGTTCACCTGGAGGCAGCGTTGGCACCTCAGTCTGTCTTTGGTGGCTTTTTGATTTGATCTCTGCAGCAACAAGCCCACGTGGGGTTGTTGATTTTTATTTGTTTAGGTCATGTGTTTTCCACCAATGATAAAGGGGAAGTCGTCTCCCCCCCCCTTTCCACCCAGAGTAGAGAAAAGGGGAAGATGTTTGCATACTGCACGATGTGCCTCCACAACCAAATACGGGGGTTGGTGATCATTTTTGATTGGTTTAGGTCATGCATTTTCTACTAATGACAAAGGGAAAGTCTTTTTTCCACCCTTGTAATTGCACTGGCCAGAGAGGAGAAAAGAGGAAAAGAACTCCCCTTTGCCCATGTGCTGCATTAAGCCCCTCTCCACACATTACCATAATTTTTAGGAAAACACATTGTGAAAATTACTAATCATAATTCAACTTTTACTGGGCTTATCAACAAAATTTAAAAACTGATATACAACCCCTGGCAATAATTATGGAATCACCAGCCTCGGAGGATGTTCATTCAGTTGTTTAATTTTGTAGAAAAAAAGCAGATCACAGACATGACACAAAACTAAAGTCATTTCAAATGGCAACTTTCTGGCTTTAAGAAACACTATAAGAAATCAGGAAAAAAAATTGTGGCAGTCAGTAACGGTTACTTTTATAGACCAAGCAGAGGGGAAAAAAGTGTGGACTCACTCAATTATGAGGAATAAATTATGGAATCACCCTGTAACTTTTCATCCCCAAAACTAACACCTGCATCAATCAGATCTGCTCGTTAGTCTGCATCTAAAAAGGAGTGATCACACCTTGGAGAGCTGTTGCACCAAGTGGACTGACATGAATCATGGCTCCAACACGAGAGATGTCAGTTGAAACAAAGGAGGGGATTATCAAACTCTTAAAAGAGGGTAAATCATCACGCAATGTTGCAAAAGATGTTGGTTGTTCACAGTCAGCTGTGTCTAAACTCTGGACCAAATACAAACAACATGGGAAGGTCATTAAAGGCAAACATACTGGTAGACCAAGGAATACATCAAAGCCTCAAGACAGAAAACTTAAAGCAGTATGTCTCAAAAATCGAAAATGCACAACAAAACAAATGAGGAACGAATGGGAGGAAACTGGAGTCAACGTCTGTGACCGAACTGTAAGAAACCGCCTAAAGGAAATGGGATTTACATACAGAAAAGCTAAACGAAAGCCATCATTAACGCCTAAACAGAAAAAAACAAGGTTACAATGGGCTAAGGAAAAGCAATCGTGGACTGTGGATGACTGGATGAAAGTCATATTCAGTGATGAATCTCGAATCTGCATTGGGCAAGGTGATGATGCTGGAACTTTTGTTTGGTGCCGTTCCAATGAGATTTATAAAGATGACTGCCTGAAGAGAACATGTAAATTTCCACAGTCATTAATGATATGGGGCTGCATGTCAGGTAAAGGCACTGGGGTGATGGCTGTCATTACATCATCAATAAATGCACAAGTTTACGTTGATATTTTGGACACTTTTCTTATCCCATCAATTGAAAGGATGTTTGGGGATGATGAAATCATTTTTCAAGATGATAATGCATCTTGCCATAGAGCAAAAACTGTGAAAACATTCCTTGCAAAAAGACACATAGGGTCAATATCATGGCCTGCAAATAGTCCGGATCTTAATCCAATTGAAAGTCTTTGGTGGAAGTTGAAGAAAATGGTCCATGACAAGGCTCCAACCTGCAAAGCTGATCTGGCAACAGCAATCGGAGAAAGTTGGAGCCATATTGATGAAGAGTACTGTTTGTCACTCATTAAGTCCATGCCTCAGAGACTGCAAGCTGTTATAAAAGCCAGAGGTGGTGCAACAAAATACTAGTGATGTGTTGGAGCGTTCTTTTGTTTTTCATGATTCCATCATTTTTTCCTCAGAATTGAGTGAGTACATATTTTTTCCCTCTGCTTGGTCTAAAAAGTAACCGTTACTGACTGCCACAATTTTTTTTCTTGATTTCTTATAGTGTTTCTTAAAGCCAGAAAGTTGCCATTTGAAATGACTTTAGTTTTGTGTCATGTCTGTGATCTGCTTTTTTTCTACAAAATTAAACAACTGAATGAACATCCTCCGAGGCCGGTGATTCCATAATTTTTGCCAGGGGTTGTATAGTTTGAAGTCTGCACTTTCAACACACATTCAAATGGAAACTCAGAGTGTGGCACATTTGATGGGATGACCGCTTAATTTAATTTGTTCATGTGATTCCAGAGGGTTAACAGTCCCAGTGTTAACTAGAGGAGGAGAAGAAGAAAAACAGATCAAATGGAAATTTTGATATGAAATTTTGGATCAGGATTAAATTTGTCCTTCTTTCCCTCAAGGACCATTTATACACAAAATTTCATCATAATTTGGAAATTACTTCTTGATTTATAGCATTTGCAAACAGACAGGGCCATTCATGTACCATCTGTCCATAAATAAATAAATAATTAAAAGCACACTAACATTTCAGTAAAATAAAGAAATATATAGAATCATGTAAAATGCTGAAACATAGTTAGATATCTGACAGAGGTGTTTAGAAGATTTATTTTATTCGTTTGTTTATTTTTAGGAAGTAGTCTGTTGTAGTAGTGGTCTCATCATGAAGTCTGACCTTTACTTTTAAAATATTTTCATGTAAGAAATTCATGTAGGAAGTGTATGTCAGTAGTAACGTTTTTGAACTCACAGTAGGCGTAGCTCATCAGAGGTGCTCACAAGCCTTACAAGCTGAAGCCTAAAAATCAAAATAGCGTTCCATGCGTGTTAACAGGTGTGCATAGATCAAACAGAATGGTCATCATGTCTGTCTGATACGACAGTCCAAAAAACCCTCATCATCGACAAAAGCATTTTTAAAGTCACTTTTACTGATCACCTGTTATGCCGTTACAATCCTCACTTATCTGTGCTGTATTGTAGAGCTTGCCGTTTGAAAAAGAAGGCCCAATATGAAGCAAACAAGGTGAAGCTCTGGGGACTCAGCACAGAGTACGGTATGTTTCTAAGTACCATACGAGCGCAACAGCATTTTTCCATCAGTCTGCACCCACATTCTTGTATGCTTTGTTCTAATGTGAAAGTGATTACTCCATAATTATGTGTTATTTTTGTTTGGATTTACCAAACAATAAACCAGTATATGTCAATTTACGTATGTGCATATTCATACTGCAGTGTGTGCACATGATTATCAGTCATCCACATGTTTTAGTAGAGAAGCTTGAATCTTCGACTGGACTGGGTTGCTTGACGTGAGGACGTTTCGCTTCAAATCACAGAAGCTTCCTCAGCTAAAATTCTTGCTCTGGTAGTCTGACTTCTGTCTTGACTCTTGTAGAGAAGAATAAACCAGAAGCCAACAAAAGCTGGAGTTTTTTTTTTTTTCCTAACCAGACCCCACCTACCGAGAGGCTGACTGCTATAGGCTAGTGACTAAACAATAGCTCTAATTAGCACCTATTGTGCTCTAGTTAGCACTCTCCTAATGACAGGACGGAAGCCTCCCCTGATGGCTCCCTTGACAACTCTCTCCTGATGATGTGAATGACTCATTACCATGAACAAAATCAGAAGAGAGTCGTCAAGGGAGTCATTCACGTCATCAGGAGAGAGTCGTCAAGGGAGCCATCAGGGGAGGCTTCCGTCCTGTCATTAGGAGAGTGCTAACTAGAGCACAGTAGGTGCTAATTAGAGCTATTGTTTAGTCACTAGCCTATAGCAGTCAGCCTCTCGGTAGGTGGGGTCTGGTTAGGATAAAAAAAAAAACTCCAGCTTTTGTTGGCTTCTGGTTTATTCTTCTCTACAAGAGTCAAGACAGAAGTCAGACTACCAGAGCAAGAATTTTAGCTGAGGAAGCTTCTGTGATTTGAAGCGAAACGTCCTCAGGTCAAGCAACCCAGTCCAGTCGAAGATTCAAGCTTCTCTACTATGGAAACCACCTGGACAACTGAGAGCCTACACAGAAACGTCCACATGTTTTGTTGCAGATCGGCTGCTGTATGTGATTAATACCATCAAAGAGGAGATAGTGGCTCGAGTGGAGGACTCTTCACCTCGACCAACCAATATGACTGACACTCTGGACAGGCTCATCCAGGAGACACTTGGTGAGAGCCGCACAGGGAAAGTCATTTATAAAAAGCTGTGTGGTCCATATTTCAAAATGTAGG
The DNA here is from genome assembly GCF_902500255.1 of Thalassophryne amazonica. Classification (NCBI taxonomy): domain Eukaryota; kingdom Metazoa; phylum Chordata; class Actinopteri; order Batrachoidiformes; family Batrachoididae; genus Thalassophryne; species Thalassophryne amazonica. Next base: position 59,041,758 of record NC_047111.1, read on the forward strand.
TGGGGGATGCCCCGTAACTTACAGTAGCAGTTGAAAATGTGTCCACACTTTTGACTGGTAGTGTATATGATTATGTAGGTTGTTTTCTGAAGCTATTGGACTAAATAAATAAATAAATAATGCTATCCTCTTTTTCATGCATGTATGAGTCCAGCTAACAAAGTGTGCACAGGTGCTCTTTTGGGTGTGACCAACAACACACTGTAATTAACATAGCACGAAATATCAACAATAGGGTGCTGGATGCAGAGGGGTTGGGTCCTGCATTTTGCAGAGTATAAATCACGGGTTATTTTTGCTAGTATGGGAGGTTCCTGCGACGTATACTCCAGTGTGACTTATGTAGTGAGCAATCACATGTTCAGTTTATTTAAGTAGTGCCAAATCACAACAAATCTGCCTCAAGACACATCACATGGTCTAACCTTACCAACCCCCCTGAGCAGGCAAATAGGTGACAGTGGTAAGGAAAAAAACTCCCTCTGGTATTTTTTGTTTGTTTGTTTTTGTTTTTTTTTTGTTTGTTTGTTTGTTTTGAGGAAGAAACCTCAATAATGACAGTAATAACAATTACTGTATTTATATCAAGCTTTTACAATCAAAGTACTAAACAGAATTCCCAAAATAGACTAAACACCAATGATAAGTACACTACAACAAAGCAGAAAAATCCCATATCAAAGTTCAATGTTCTTTATTAATCATCTCCTTTTGGATAAATTTAGTTTGGTGCATGAGGGGGCTCACCTGCACAGACAATAAAAACAGGACCAGCCTTTACACAGTAAAAGCCACAAAAATAAATATCATCAACAATAAAATAGCATAAATAACCAAAAATAACCTTAAAAATCACTGTAATCAACCCACTATGTACTACTAAAACCACACAGCAATTTACCACTCGCCATTCAACTGAAACGTGCAAAATCTATCCTATAACATAAGTACAATTTAAGCTTGTTCATTAATAAGCTTAATAGACAACGGAACAACAAATGAGTGTTTGTACCGGTTACATTTGCACAAAGGAACACGATATCTCTTTCCCGAGTTTAACAAGGTATACTCTGAGTGCAGAACATGTGAGCTGTCCATTAAGATGTTTTTTGCTTGTGTAATATTTGCTCTGTCAGAGAGTTCTTGAAAACTGGGAGGAGTGTGGCCCATGATCTTACCTGCAGTCTTTATAAGGGCATGGATCTGTGCTTTCAATTTGACTGGAAGGTTCCCAGACCAGCCGTTGATACCATAGCGAAAAATGGACTCAATCGTAGCTCTGAAGAAGATTAACATAATGTTTTTGCAGACCCCGAATAAACGGAGTCTGCGCAGAAAGTGCAACCGTTGATGAATTCTGACACTAACAGAAGTAACGTGTCTGCCAACTTAAGTTACTATCGATATGAACACCAAGATATTTGTAAGAAGTCACCTGTTTAATTGTGAGGTTGTTTATAACAACAGGACTATGGTTACCGGCTGATCTGGGATTCAGCATCATCTCCACCGTCTTGTTTGTATTTATCTGGAGTTTATGGTTGTCACACCAAGCCACAAAATCATTCACAGCAGCCATGTGGGAAGAAACATCAAGTGACCTGGAAAGTAAACTCAGAATGACAGTATCATCAGAGAACTTCACCATTTCATTTGTGCCAACTTCCTAAGAAGAATGTGTGGCTGTGGCTCTATCAGAATCCTGTTCTTCGAATCACATGTCACATCCTTAAGGACAGCACAGCAGTTGTTAGTGCTATCAGTTTCAAATCGTAAATAAAAATTGTTCAACTCATTTGCCCTCTTAGTCTCATCAATGACAAACAGAGGCTTCCTCTTTGCCTCCATGTTGGTCATGGCTTTAATAGAGTCCCACAATTTCCTGGAGTTGGACCTAGAGAGGTCCTCTTCCACCCGCTCTTTATATTGAAGCCTGGCTAGTCTCATCTGATGGTTCAATTCCTTTTGGGCTGCTTTGACACCACCCGTGTCACCAGATTTAAAAGCATTCTTCTTCCTCCTGATACAGTCCTTAATAGCTTTTGTGATGTACGGTTTTGTATTTGGAAACCTTTTAACAGTTTTCTGAGGTACAATAAAGTCAACACAGGAGGAAATATAGGCAGATATGGATTCAGCAATGCAGTCAAATGTTCGTGTCATTGAGGAAAATGTCCCAATCTGTAGATAGGAAACACCCTTTCAATTCCTCAATTTTTTCACTGGACCACAACTTTAAAGTCTGGATTTCTGGTTTATTAGACTTGAAAATCGACCGATAAATGGGTAACAGATGGATCACATTGTGGTCAGAGTTGCTGATAGGAGGTTTAACTTTAACAGTATAAGCCTCCTTAATGTTTCCATAACACTTGTCCAGGATGTTAGCTTCCCTGGTATTGCATTTCACATATTGATAAAATCCAGGCAGAGTCTTATTCAGGTTGCAATGGTTGAAGTCCCCTAAAACTAACATAGAAGCCTCAGGTTTTTTCTGCAGGTGATGGTGAACACATATTAAAGAGCTTGTTTAAAAAAATAAATTATGAAATGTAGCTGTATTTTTATTGTAGTGTTTTAAAAGCTGTGGGCCAGCAATCTGTCCATCTGATGATTTCATTTGTCCAAACTGCGTAAAATAACATTCACTATCTTGTCCGACATGTTTTTTTTTTGTTTTTTTTTTGTCCATCTTGCATATTATTTTAATTTAAAAGTCTTTATGTTAAGTAACAGCAAGGTAGGGGTGGTGGCCAAGTGGTTAATGCACTTGGTTTCAATGCAGAAGGTTCCCGGTTCAAATCCCACCCGTACCACATTTCTCCATGTAATGTAGAGTTGAGTCAGGAGGGGCATCCGCCGTAAAATTTGTGCCAATTCAACATGCAGATCCACCTTGGATTTGCTGTGGCGACCCCGAGTACAAAACAAGGGAGCAGCCGAAGGGACTTACTATGTTAAGTAACAACACAGGTTGTGGCATGTAAATGTGATACACTGAATTCACTCCCAGGGAATTCTTGTGTAACAAAATGAGTTCCACATACAGAAAAATGGTGTGATTTATCCCCCCCCCCACACACACACACACACACACACACATGCACAGTGCATTTTTTGACTTGACAGGTGCAACTTATACTTTGGAAAATATGCTATATGTAGAGTTGTTTTGCTGATCTCAGTATTGACTGACTTTTTTGTGTCTGCTTATACAGTGGCACCACCTGTAGCTGGGCAAACATCAGACTTTGTCAACAAGATCTTGGAGAACACGGGCCATGGTGATCCCACCGGCGGACTGGTCGGCCTGCGAGTTCCCACCTCCAAAATTTAGAAGACCCACAGTCCACTGCAGTGGACTAAATGTTTCCACCGTGCTGTCACATTGTAACTATGCTCCCTTCTGCATGCCCCTCCAACCCAGAGTACATATACATCGTTAGTCACACAAACACACATACCACCCCCTGTGTGTACGTATGTGTGCTTGTTTTAGCCATGCACCTGTATGGCATAGACCTTGGCTTTCTGACTCGGCACATTGTGCACAGTCGGTGCATCACTGTCTCCCGACCCATCCTGAGCACCTGTTGGGAGAAGCATCTTTAAAAGAAAGTGATGGTTAGGTGTACAGCTAATAGCACGTGCTAAATCCACTGGTGATTATTAGATGTGATTAACATAGCATTGTGTAAACTCCGAGCTAAGGTCAGCTGTGTCGGAGGTCTGTACCTCGCCAAGCCCGACGAGAGCAGAGACACGAGTGTAACCACTGGAATACTCTCACGCAATGTGTTTGATGCCGTAATGGCAGAAGAAGAATCGTTACGCATTGGAGACGATCAAAGAAAAAAATGGTCCAGTTATTTTTTAGAGGTTGACCTCAGATGGTAACAAAGGAGGTTAAGTTTGAGCAACCCACTCAAAACAGCACTTGAAGATAATGGCTTTGGTTGCTGTCACAGCTGCACGGATAGCAGCAGCGTGCTGGGGAGGCATGAAATATTTCGAATTGAAGGCTTAAATAGGTTCATGCCACACCTAAACGGCCAGTGAGCCCTGCTGTTATTAATAAGTTAGAGAAACAGTTTGCTTCTTTCATTGCTCCAAACAGAAGACTGTAGCATCTTAAAGTTAAAAGTGGACTGGATGTTAAGCAGGAGAACGGTAAATGACTCGATGTGGAGCTAGTTTGGTGCTTTTGCTCTTGTGCTGGATATAACTGGACTGGAGGAAACATCATTTTGTTATATTTTTTTTTTTTTTCCCCCACTGTGGGAGCTGTGTGTGAAGAAGATAGCGGTGAGGATAATGAAAATGATGAAAACGGTGCACCGTCTCCTCTTAAAGATGTACGAGCTGTGCGTCAGAGTGAAAACGGCACCATCTGCTCCCCTTTTTTTTTTGTACAGTAGAGATGACCAGGCTAACCGTTTGGTGTGTCCATACTAGTGTGTGATTAGAGTTCTATTCATCGTGCCTTGTGTATGTATGCGTGTGTGTTTGCGTGAGTACATGAGAGGGATTGGGAAACGAGTTGATTGGCCAGAATTTATGAGACCTAGCCAATGAGAGGGCTGCTTTACACTGAGGGGAGGGTTTTGGCGACTGCAGGGACAGAGACACCTGTGAGGGTTGTTGTGTATTTAAAGATATTTTGAATGTACATACAAAATGGAAGCTCTCGTTGTGCGATGCCACAGAGTCTGTGTATATAGGAGGGCTCTGCAATAGATTACTTATGGTTTTTGGTACTCTTGGTTTTAGGGATTTGGGGGAGGGTTAAAAGAGATTTTTGTTTAGAGTTACAAAAAAAAATTGCACATTATATTTTGATTGTTTTTGTACCAAAGACACATGCAACGAAATGGCGACCAGCCAGTTAAAGTAAGGTTTTGCACAGCTTACCTGACACCGTATTGAATGTAAGAAATGTGGGAGGGTCAGGGAACCTCATAGAACTGTGAAATTAGCTTGGGTCCAATTCTGTACAGAAAAGGAACATTCATTCCTTTTATTTTTTTGTTTTGTTTTGTTTTTTAACTAAAAACAAACCCCATCTGTGGGCTTTTTCAGTCAGTTTGTTGCTTAGGAAGCACTTCATTCCTAAACTGATTCCTCCCACCACATGCTAAATGTGTTAATAGCGCCATCTAGGACAAAACTAAGAGCGCTAGTAGTAGATAAGCTATGTTACGTTTTTTGCTTGTATGTTTAAAATGTCACCAACAATAACCAAAATGTTGTGTACCTTTGTCACGTGTTTGCTTTTCGTATGTAGACTTAAAAAACTTAGTTCATCAGCAAAATATTAATTGTTTCAAAGTACTGTATATACAATCATTAGTGATATATCTATCAACAGTGAGTCACCACTTTCCTTGACAATGGAATGATTTTGAGCATGACACATTTCTGAAGCATTTCCTTGCATTGAGAACGTTAGAGGGGAAAAACAAACAAAAAAATTCTTGTTATATTTTTGTATTTTAGCTGCCTGATAGATTACATTGGTTTGGAAGTATTTGTTGTTCAGGGATTCAAGATTCTCCAAGAGAAGGAAAATGGCATCAGTAAATCTTGTAGTTTGATACAGAAACTGAAAGTTGTCCCTCCTGTGGAATAGAAAAAAATCAGGTTTGGATTTATTTAACACACACAATACAGGAAAGCCATGGTCTAGAGAAAGAGTGGTGTCTTTAGCGAGGACAGCATTCAGGACAGGGAAAATGAAAACCAGCACGGCAGAGCTGTGAGGAGAAACGACTGACCAGCTGATGCTGTAAGAAAGCCAAAGCCATTTGATTCTGTTCTAAAATTAATTTAGCACTTTGAAGGTAAAAATTCAAAGCAAGTTTGAATTTTTTGAATAATTTTGAATTTTTACGCTTGTTAACCATGAGGTCAGTTGAATTTTGTAGTGTGTGGGAGTGACACTGCTTTCGTCGAGGTTTTGACCTTTCTGTATTGACAAGGCCAAAGATGTGTTCACCTAAAAACAAAACGACAACATCCAAGTCACAAAATTTCATTTTTAAACTTTAATTTTCAACTGCAAGGCCATGATGCACCTCTGCTACTTCTTCCAAAGCAAGCACTGTCATTCCCGTATATACAGTGGGGAAAATAAGTATTGTATTTGACCCCCTGTTAGTTTTGCAGGTTTTCCCACCTACAAAGAATATAAAGGTATGTAATTTTTATCGTAGGTACACTTCAACTGTGAGAGACAGAATCTAAAAAAAATCCAGTAAATCACATTGTATGATTTTTAAATAATTGATTTGCATTTTATTGCATAAAATAAGTATTTGACCCCCTAGCAACCAGCAAGAATTCTGTCTCACACAGATCTGTTAATTTTTCTTTAAGAAGCCCTCTTATTCTGCACTCTTTACCTGTATTAATTGCACCTCTTTGAACTTGTTACCTGTATAAAAGACACCTGTTCACACACTCAGTCAATCACACTCCAACCTGTCCACCATAGCCAAGACCAAAGAGCTGTCTAAGGACACCAGGGACAAAACTGTAGACCTGCACACGGCTGGGATGAACTGCAGGACAACAGGCAAGCAGCTTGGTAGAAGACAACAACTGTTATTATTTATTATAAAGTGGAAGAAACACAAGATGACTGTTAATCTCCCTCGGTCTGGGATTCCATGCAAGATCTCACTTTGTGGGGTAAGGATGATTCTGAGAAAGCTCAGAACTACACAGGAGGACCTGGTCAGTGACCTGAAGAGAGCTGGGACCACAGTCACAAAGATTACATTAGTAACACATGATGCTGTCATGGTTTAAAATCCTGCAGGGCAGCAAGGTCCCCCTGCTCAAGACAGCACATGTCCAGGCCTGTTTGAAGTTCACCAGTGACCATCTGGTTGATCCAGAGGAGGCATGGGAGAAGGTCATGTGGTCAGATGAGACCAAAATAGAGCTTTTTGGAATCAACTCCACTTACCATGTTTAGACGATGAGAACAACCCCAAGAAAACCGTCCCAACCGTGAAGCATGGGGGTGGAAACATCATACTCTGGGGGTGCTCTTCTGCAAAGGGGACAGGACAACTGCACCGTATTGAAGGGAGCATGGATGGGGTCATGTATTGCGAGATTTTGGCAAACAACCTCCTTCCCTCAGTAAGAGCATTGAAGATGGGTCATGGCTGGGTCTTCCAGCATTACAATGACCCCAAACACACAGCCAGGGCAACTAAGGAGGGGCTCCGTAAGAAGCATTTCAAGGTCCTGGAGTGGCCTGGCCAGTCTCCAGACCTGAAGTCAATAGAAAATCTTTGGAGGGAGCTGAAACTCCAAACCTGAAAGATTTGGAGAAGATCTGTATGGAGGAGTGGACCAAAATCCCTGTTGCAGTTTGTGAAAACCTGGTCAAGAACTACAGGAAACGTCTGACCTCTGTAATGGCAGACAAATGTTTCTGTACCAATTGTTAAGCTCTGTTTTTCTAAGGGGTCAAATACTTATTTTATGCAATAAAATGCAAATTAATTATTTAAAAATTATACAGTGTGATTTTCTGGATTTTTTTTTTTTTATTCTGTCTCTCACAGTTGAAGTGTACCTACGATAAAAATTACAGACCTCTCCATTCTTTGTAGGTGAGAAAACCTGCAAAACTGACAGGGGGTCAAATACTTATTTTCCACACTGTATCAGAATTCAACCAGCCACCAGGTTAGTGGGCAACTTCTATTAAAATAAACAAAGAAGTATGGCAGGGCTGAATTCAGGTTAGCTTGACGTGGAGAAAAAAAGATCTTCCGAGTAAACCGTCTGCTGGTGAGACTTGACCACGACGGTGACATAGGGGATACAGAGCTGTGGTTTTTCTGTCTTGCGTGTGCATAATTGAATGATGGCTTGTGTTACTTATATATATTTTTACAGGTTCCTGTTTTGTCTAAAAAAAAGGGAGAAATGGTGCTTTTTCTGAAACTAGAATGATGAGTATCCATGATTCTTATTTGACTTCTTAGTCTAGAGTTGTAGCTAATGACTTGCTCTCCCGACCCCGTCCGTAGGTATTTTCTTAGTAGTGATTTGTTTTTTGTAAATACAATATATATAAGTTAATATGTATCTTCTAAATGTTAGATAAGTGTATAGAATATTCTATCTTATATGTTTGACAACAAAAGCACTTTGTCCAAAAAAAGGAAAAAAACTAAAAGAAAAGCATTTTTTTTTTTCTTCCATTTGCTGCTAAAAGGCCTGGTGTGAATGCTGCAAGCATTGATGACTACTTACTAGGGTACATCAATTACCTGACTTGTGTAAGTTTCTAAACTAGCGTGAATGAGGTCTATGGCCTGGCGGGGTTAGATCTTCATGTTGATATGAGGGTGTATCATGGCATGGCTTTGGAACATCCGGTGTCTTGGACGTGCCTGTTCCTGTGGCAGGATTGGTCTATTGCCTGGTCCACATGGCTAGCGTGCTTGTGGTCTTTAAAAAAAAAAAAAAAAAAAAAAAAGAGAGGGTTTTGAATCCAGGGCCCCTACACTGATCCTGATGCCGACCCCCTTGGCGTCATGATTCATTTGCCTTCAGTAGAGGTTTCCTATGGAAAAACTGATTCTGCTTTGGCTTCCTCTTCAGGGTGATGTACAGTGTAGACACATTTCTCCAGAGAGCTATATTGTTATCATTTGTAAACTGATTTCTACTTGTGACTTAATGAGGAGGGGTGTAGCCTGGGGTGGCCAGGAAGAGCCCATTTGTAAGACGCTGTTCCTGGCCACCTTAGGGGAGGATACTATATCACTGTACTGTATGGCAAGCCAATTACAAATGGAGACTCAATCTGGACACTTATTGCCTTCTTAAATGACCTGTCACTTACACAAATGACAATAATAAAACGGCAGACATGTCAGATGTTCTGCCCGTATAAAGCCAACCACAAACCCATTCAGCCCGATTGGCTCAAAACAGCCTTGTCTGAAGTAACAGACTGGAGTGAAAAATCTAAATGAAAATAACTTCATGTTTTGAAGTACTTGTGCTCAGTTGTACGTTTTGGACATTCAAGTGTTCGGAGCATATTTTCAGCTAGAATTCTGTCCAGGTCTGGCAGGGGGTTGACCATGGTGAAAGGGCTTCTGGTTGACCGACAGCGGTGTGGCTGCCATGAGAAGCTTGTCTGTTTTGTTATCAATCAAGAGGCTGGTTCAGGAAAGAATCCTCATAGGTTTTTAGATTTAACTTGCTAAGGCACGAGCTGTGCAACTTTACATCCAAACCAGAAGACTCTGTGGCATTTTAATCGTCTAGAAAAGATTGGAAATCCGCACCGGTAAACCTATTCCTTCTCTAGATTTGCGATAATGTCAATGCTATACAGTCAACTACTAAGCTAATCGAGTGTGTAACTTTGTGCTACTCTTGTCCAATAAAAGCTAAGTGAGTCCATAAAGTTCTTCTTCAGCAGATCAGGGTAAAATCGATCTATCTGACATGTGTGATGTCGTATAAAATCAAAGTATATTTATATATTCCAATTATTGTCGCCATTCTTTACTCTGTAAAAAAAAAAAATATATATATATATATATATGTTTGTGTGTATGTCATGAATTATCGCTGTCAATCAATATGGTGCAATGCTCTCGACAAACTTTAAACAACAAAAAAAGGTCAATACAGACTTTTTCTCAAATTCACACAATTACTTGCTTCCTCGAAATCTGTATTCAGACATACACAAGCTACTTTTTTTTTAACTTTAATTCAAAGTGTTTGTCACTTGGTTCTGATTTCTTGATATTAATCAATAATTGATCTGGCATGACACAACGCAGCCCATCTGTGTTCACACCCACTCATTAAATTAACACTGTCTGCGTGATGGCTGATCTCAGATCAGACTTCTCCAACCATTTTCATTGATAACAGCAGTTGATTGATGGCATAATTTCTGAGTTGGACCAATGGGAGGAAGTTTCACGCTGATTCTCCCTCCGAGCTACAGTAGAGTGATGATATTTTATGTGTATGTGTATCATTGTCCTTTATAATCATTATTGTTCAGCATATGGTTGTTTTCCTGATGTAAAAGTCAGACTCTTGGATTCGACATCACTGCCAGAAATCATGAAGGATCCAAACTCCTTATGACAGGCACAACTTTTATAGCAGAACGTTAAAATGAAAAAGTTTTTGACTTTTTTTTTTTTTTTTTTTTTTTTTTTTTAGTGTTGGACGATAGTGATGACGACGCAACTTGTTCTCGTGTGTCCCAATCAAATGTAGAAACTGACCCCACCAGCAGTGGCGTCACATCTGGGAGTCTGACTTAGAGATCCTTTAAAGGCATTTCAAAAGTTTCCTGTTTTTGTGATCTGCACTTGTTGCTTGTTTAAAAAAAAAAAAAAATTTTTGAAAAAAAAAATCCACAGTGACTGCTTACTCTGTGTACAGTAGATAAATCCAGAAATGTACTCTGCCATGAGAATGCAGCAGGAATGATGTTTTGCATGCTGATTCTCTACATAGAAGCGAGAGAATCATGTGACATCTGGAAACGATTTAACGGCTCGCCAAAACCGTTTTCAGCAAACCATGTTGCATGGCTTCTGGGCTCACTGTGATCTCAGCGTTAATGATTTCATACTTGCTGCTACCTGAAGAGCACAAAGATTTTGATGGATGATGTCACTGACACGATTCCAGTATATTATTACCACAGCACCCCCCCACCCCCTTTCAACAGTCAGAAGATTAGCGCCATTACACACATTGCACTTGGTTTTTACATGTATGAGAAGAAGAAAAAATATATTTTTTTTGTTTTTTGAAAATGATGCCTGCGCAAATGGGTGCCTTAATTAAATAGATAACACAAATGTGCACCTTCCGTCAGTCTAGAGGGGGTTCCCCAAAAAATGTCAAAATGAAGCACAAGATGTGGCTTCATACACACAATAAAATCTGAACCCCACTTCACTGCTTTGTGTATAAAATACCTTTAAATAGAGATCTGAGTTGTTTGCAGTTCCACGCCTCAACAAGAAAAACTTGAGGATGAACATAGACAACAGTCAAAGTTTTATTTTTATTTATTAAACTTTCTCTGCCCACTACGCCATGTTATTGTCTTTTCTGTATTGGCTGCTGCTGCTCTTACTGCTGGTGTGTGTCCATGTAGAGAAGAGCAAACTCCAGTGTGTCAGTGGCCTGCTAGGGAAAAATATTCTTCTGCAGTTTTCACATGGAGCACCATGTTTGCTGCCTCTGGAGACCTTTTGGGACTGAAAAAGACAAAAGAACTTTCAGATTTCTTAACTTTGCTATTATGAAGTGCCAGACCCTCCTTGAAGTCAGTGTTGGCACTGAGTCGCAAGCTGTGCGAATTAAAGCGATAACTGAGCATGGAGGTAAACAGTGGTGCTAATCCGTCAGTGGCTGGGTGCTAACATGGCTAAGTAAAAAAAAAAAAAGAAAAAAAAAAGCTGTTTTATCCATATTATTCTTTGTGTCGATGACTGTGGTCAGTCTGGTCTTTCTGACTGCTGCATTGCTGTATGCTGTCGTAGCGAGGTATAACTGCTGCTGCTTTGCTGATGAATGTAGACTCGTCTTCCTCAGCAGGATCAAACAAAAAAAAAAAATGACGAGTGTCAGAAATGCTCCTGTTGTTGAAAGCTGACCGCGGGAGACACTGTCGTGAGGATCCAGAAAGATCATAAATGTTGTGTGTTTATATGGCGGCTGTCCTGCTTGTATGTTTGAACTTTTTTTTTTATTAATGTTATGTTTTGATATTTATGCTCTGTCAAATGTTGCACGTTTGAATTTCTTTTTTCTAAATTATATGTTTTGTTTTTTTGCTGTTTTTTCCCCTGACCTTTGTGTTCAAACCATTTCTTTGACCTATTTGCTCATATTTGTGTTTGGTCCTGTAAATTAATGTGCAATGAGACAAACTGTTAAATTTTAATGATAAAGCTTTTTCGCCAAAGTGGCTTTACCAAGTCAGAGATTCACACAAGTTTCACAGAAGGTTCAAAGTCACAATGACTTTTTCTTCATAATATACAAATATTCAACATCACAAAATTTGTAATGATGGATTTGTTCATGCAACTCTTATTACATTTATGTTCACCAAAATCTGTGGTTAAAACATTGCCTGCAGTCATAAACCAGTATTCCATCAAAACCACTCATTTTTACACAGTCCTCCTATCACTGCAGCTCCAGAATGGAATGCAAATTTGTAAAAGAACTGGACAATCCAAAACTTGAAATCAGACTGTAAAAACTGTAGCTTTGCCTGAATCATCAAATGGGCCATGGTCGTGCAACAATGTCCAGGATAAATAATGATGGACTCCACAGCCAAATATCTGCTAATTTGAGGAACACTTTGTTCTTTTAAGAGTGAAATTCACAAGTGGCTTTGATAGTAAAAATAATTAATCTTTAAACCCTTGTGCAGCTGTATTGTTTTTGGTGTGGTCCACAGTATCTGAGTTTTGATCCAATTTGGACCAAAGTTAATAGAATGATTGATGGCCAACCAGGAACATAATGTTGGTGCTGATGGAGCATGTTGCACATTTTAAGTAGTTTAGTTTTATTCTACTTCCCATCAAATAACTGCTCTTCTGTCTCACACTCTCAATTTAAAGTAAAAGATCTAACAAATGCACTTTCATTGGGACTTTAAGTAATCATTCTCTGTAAAACTCGTGGTGTTCTGTCGTTGGAGGTTCATCTTGCTCCAGTTGGCCAGTAGAGCCCTAAACGTGGCTCTGCCTCCATGGCATAACTCTTTATGTCAGGACTCTGGACTGAGGCTACGGTGCTCCCTTGGAAGTTGCAGTAGGACCTTGTTCTCTCAAGTTTAAGTGGGGCAATTTGAGGGGGGGGAAATTTGATCATTTTTTCTGAGAAAACCTCACCAGAAGTGTTTTGACACTTCTGGGTGCTGCCTCCGAAGAGTCTTGGTTCATAGTCGTCTTGTCAGGAAAGTCCTGATATTCGTTAGGGGTCACTAAGGCTGGTGGGCAGAGACTCCTCCCCCCGTGCTATGAATAGAGATTATTTTCACTTCCTAGTCTGCTGACTCTGCTTACTAAAGCAAGTGGCAAAAACCCACCCTCGATCATAAAACCTTTGCACATCCAACTCCCAATCCAACACTGCAATGATTTACGTCTCCTTCCAGTCTTGCCAAAATGCACGGAGCGAAAAAAAAACAAAAAACTTCAAACCGTTCTAAAGCACCTGTTGTGTGTTTTAGTTTTTTCAGTTTGTTTTGATAATGATAGCAGACAGTAAATCCATACAAGTCTGAAGATGTAGAGGATGTTGGAGGAATTGTCATCCTTTGCTCCACGGCTACACTAACAGTGCTTCTGGTCTTGTATGGTAACTTATTTGACTAGCATGGGATCTTTCTGTAGTTAGTCCTGTGTGTGCTCCTCTTCCCAGTCTCCGGAAGGCTGTTTTTCATTGCTAAGTGCTCTATAACAAATCTGTCGTGATCCTAACTGCATAATGACGTAAAAACCTGCAGAAAGTATATCCTGCTGAAACTAATTTGATCCTCTACTTTAGCAACCACATCTATATTTGTAGTTCACATATATGCCTGTTCAAATACAGTATCTTGACAGTTACATTTATGTTGTGTAATAAATGTTGTGCTGGGTTTCTACTTTTCATTTATCTAACTTTTTTCCTTTTCATTGTCAGGTTTTTTTTTTGTTTTTTTTTTTCCTTGATGGGGCACAGTGGGTAGTGTGTTGCACAGGCATGAACATCTAACAGATGTATTTGGTTTTACTGTAAAAGCACATTTTGTTTCAGAGCTTCTGACAGTTTTTGTCTCTGGCTGCTTGACATCCTGTCATCAGTCACTGTTGTTGTGCTTCTCTTTCCTTTTTTTATGTGCTTTCTCTGTTGTATCAGCCAGGAGTTGGTACCACAGTTCTGCTTGTAACCACAATAGTCTGATTATGTTTACTGATTTTAATATCAAAATAATAAAAACCATTAGCACCCCATCACGACTCTTATAATTATTTTAATCAGATTTTCCTTTTGTGGAAGAAAAAAATGTTAACGTGTGTGCTTCACTTGCTAGCAGTCAAATAAAAAATAATGCAATGCTAAAATATCAGCAGTACGGGTATTGTGTTCTTTATACAACCCCAATTCCAATGAAGTTGGGACATTGTGTGAAATGTAAATTAAAAACAATACAATGATTTACAAATCCTCTTCAACCTATATTCAATTGAATACACCACAAAGACAAGATATTTAATGTTTAAACTGCTAAACGTTTATTGTTTTTGTGCAAATATTTGCTTGTTTTGAAATATATGCCTGCAACACGTTTCAAAAAAGCTGGGACAGTGGTATGTTTACCACTGTGTTAGATCACCTTTCCTTCTAACAACACTCAATAAGCGTTTGGGAACTGAGGACACTAATTAATTAATTAATTAATTGAGAGTCAAGATTGGGAATAAAAGGAGCATCCCCAAAAGTCTCAGCCATTCACAAGCAAAGATGGGGTGAGGATCACCACTTTTTCCAATAGTTTAAGAACAATGTTTCTCAAGGTTCAGTTGCAAGGAATTCAGGGATTCCATCATCTACACTCCATAATATAATCAGGAGATTCAGAGAATCTGGAGAGCTTTCTCCACTTAAGCAGCAAGGCCGAAAACCAACAGTGAATGGCTGTGACCTTTGATCCCTCAGGCGGCACTGCATTAAAAACTGACATCATTGTGTAAAGGATCTTACCACGTGGGCTCAGGAACACTTCAGAAAACCATTGCCAGTTAACAGTTCGTTGCAACATCTACAAGTGCAAGTTAAAACTCGACCATGCAAAGTGAAAGCCATACATCAACAACATCCAGAAACGCAGCCTCCTTCTCTGGGCCCGAGTTCATTTGAAATGGACAGATGCAAAGTGGAAAAGTGTGCTGTGGTCTGATGAGTCCACATTTCAAATTGTTTTTGGAAATCATGGACTTCGTGTCCTCCGGACAAATGAGGTAAAAGACCATCCAGATTGTTATCAGCACAAAGTTCAAAAGCCAGCATCTGTGATGGTATGGGGGTGTGTTAGTGCCCATGGCATGGGCAACTTACACATCTGTGATGGCACCATCAATGCTGAAAGGTACATCCAAGCCATCCAAGCACTGTCTTTTTCAGGGACGTCCCTGCTTATTTCAGCAAGACAATGCCAAACCACATTCTGCACGTGTTACAACAGCATGGCTTCATAGTAAAAGAGTGCGGGTACTAGACTGGCCTGCCTGCAGTCCAGACCTGTTGCCCATTGAAAATGTGTGGCGCATTATGAAGTGCTTAATATGACAACGGAGACCCTGGACTGTTAAACAACTGAAGTCGTACATCAAGCAAGAATGGGAAAGAATTCCACCTACAAAGCTTCAACAATTAGTGTCCTCAGTTCCCAAACGCTTATTGAGTGTTGTTAGAAGGGAAGGTGATGTAACACAGTGGTAAACATACCACTGTCCCAGCTTTTTTGAAATGTGTTGCAGGCATCCATTTCAAAATGAGCAAATATTTACACAAAAACAATAACTGTTTATCAGTTTAAACATTAAACATCTTGTCTTTGTGGTGTATTCAATTGAATATTGGTTGAAGAGGATTTGCAAATCATTGTATTCTGTTTTATTTACATTTTACACAATGTCCCAACTTCATTGGAATTGGGGTTGTACATAATAAAGGACAAAGAACTTATATTAATACACAAATGAAACAAACTGAGTTTTGCAGCTAGCTAAACCAGCCTGTTACATCATCACGCTAATATCAGCCCCAATTCCAATGTCCCAACTTCATTGGAATTGAGGTTGTAACTTGCAGTTGTTTAATTATTTATTAAGATCCTATTGTGTACAATTGGTACATGTTCAATAATGCCTCTCTATCAATTAAATACAGTATTTAACGACATCTGCAGGAAGCCTTGTGTGTGCGTGTACATGAGCTTTTGACAAGAGCGGAAGTTGTGCAAGTCAAGCAATATTTGTAGATTATCTATGCATTTGCAGGTGTTAATGAGACAAATTTAACTCCATAGAAAGTTAGCTTTTAGTTAGCAGAAGTTAGCCTGCACGCTAATACCGCAAAATGTCTTTTAAATGACTCCAGAGGTGTTATCAGGTTACAAAAAGAGCATTTTCAGTTTTAGAAGTGTTTATTTCTCACTAGCTTTTACATAATATATGAGAGGCATGTATATACACACAAAACAAAGTGGTTTTGCAGAGAGCAGTCAATGATGTAGTGGTGCAGCTCTACTCTGATTGGCTGTCATCCCTGCCACTCAAAAACCAGAACCGATTGAAACAGAATGTGACTTTTTAAACCTCTTCAAATAGGTCAAGGTTAGTCATCTTTGAACTTGTCCAAGGTCTGTGTCCTAAGAATGTTCCCTGTGAATTTCAAGGCTGTGGCAGACTGGACTTGTGTTGAGCACAGACAAATGTACGGACACAGAGCCTTCACAATACCTGATGGGCATATTTGATGGCCTTGGGTAATAAGATGTAATGTGAGTGCTGTCAAAAATAATATTTTATAGGATGTGTACTGACCCAGATGAAAGAGTAGAATTATGTCAGGAAGGGCATCTGATCTAAAATTTGCAAAACCAACCACGCAAAAACATGCAATTGCTTATGTGTCATGGACACTGGACCCTGCCAAAAAAAAAAAATTGTCAGATTGAGAAAGAAGGACTGTCATTGATATCTGAAGTTAAAATGTTCCACCAGTACTTATGGGGAAGGAAATTCAAGCTCATAACAGATCATAAACCATTACTGACTTTTTGGAGAGCACAAGAACCTGCCAACTATAGTAGCAGCTAAAATTCAAAGATGGGCAGTCACCCTCTCTCCTTATGACTACATTATTGGTTACTGTACTTCCGAAAAACACAGCAATGCAGATGGACTTTCGAGAGTTCCCTTACCTGACACAACCGATGCAGGGTGCACAGCCATATCAGAGATCATTCACGCTGCGAACAAACACCTCTGAATGCTGACCAAGTGGCACGCACCACACGTACAAGGGTGATTCTTTAACTACGGGCACTATTGGCCTTGTAAATGTAATTTCCACCACACCATTGCCTTACAATATAAAGCGCCTTGGGGCAACTGTTTGTTGTGATTTGGCGCTATATACATGTGCTCTGATGTCACTGTTTATCTCCATAGAAACTACCCAAACAATCTTTCATACAAACTGATTAAAGGGACATTACAGTGTTGTGGTGGAAATTACGGCAATAGCGTGGGACAACTACATTTGATTATCTTACTGATATTTTATTCAGAGATATTTTAAAACATTAGAAAAAATTTTTCTTTACCATTCATTTTTATCATTGAAGATCAAAAGTCTGGGTGTGGGACAAGCACAAAACGGCAATATTTGCATATAATGATGCTGAAAAAAGGTGAAAAAGTCATAGACTACTAGAACAAATTTCTTAACACACTTTCATTGTAAAGATAACTATAAAAGTGTGAAATTTCCCCTTTTTTCTGTTTTTCATACAATATGATCAAAGGACATAATAAGTGCCCGTAGTCTAAGAATCACCCACAAACAGTGTGCTATTCAAGGTTAAGCATGTCATGAACAGATGGACTAATGATGTGGACAAAAGTCTGAAAGCCTTCCACATGCACAGATGTGAACTGCCACTTGAGCGTGAATGAGTTCTTTGGGGCATCAGGATAGTGTTACCTGAGAAACTGAGATCTGTTGAAAGAATTGCATTCTGGTCATCAGGATGTTGTAAAGGTGAAAGCCCTTGCATTCAAGTACATTTGGTGGCCAAAGATGGAGCATGATCTCAAAAGCCTGAGAGTCCTGGCAGATGGAACAATAGATGCTTCGACAGGTACCATTGCATCCAGGGGAGTTTCCTGGCCAGAGCTGGAAAAGCATAGACTTTGCTGGTCCCTTCTTACAGCACACCTTCATTATAGTTGTGGATGCATACTCCAAGTGGATGGAGGTATTCAGAACACCCAGTATCGTGTCACAAGTTACCATCACTAGACTAGGGGGACTGTTTGCAGTATATGTTCTTCCTGAGCACTTGGTCCCTGACAGTGGAAAGCAATTCAACTTTAGAAGATTTCAAAAACTTTACACATCAGACTGGAATTCTGCACTCTATGAGGGCCCCTGGCCACCCTGACAGTAATGACTTTGCCGAAAGGTATGTACAGACATTTAAGAGTGGTATTAAAAAGCTTGGATAGACCACTCTGTGTTTCTGATATAGTACCGTTGTACTCCAAATTGTACCACAGGTTAGTCGTCTGTTGACTTATGCTTGAACAGACACATGCATATTTACTTGAACTTGTTTGCTCCTGACAGTACAGTTACTGTTCGTAAGAAGCAATACATGTGAAAGTTTTATTTATCACAACCAGTTTTACCACATCTTCAACCTGCTACACCGAGTCCACTCACACCTGGATAAGGGAAGCAGCACAGTGAGGATTATCTTCCTGGACTTCTCGAGTGCCTTCAACACCACCCAGCTGCTTGTCCTTCAGGACAAACAGGATGCAAAAGTGGACCCCTGCCTGGTCATTTGGATCTCCAGTTAGCTCCACAACAGGTTGCAGTATATCAGGCTG
Organism: Thalassophryne amazonica; assembly: GCF_902500255.1. Taxonomy (NCBI): domain Eukaryota; kingdom Metazoa; phylum Chordata; class Actinopteri; order Batrachoidiformes; family Batrachoididae; genus Thalassophryne; species Thalassophryne amazonica. The sequence continues at coordinate 59,060,471 of NC_047111.1, forward strand.
AGGGACACCACATCTGACACTGTGATCAGCAGCACTGGAGCACCACACTGTACAGTGCTGGCCCCTCTTCTCTTCAACCCTGTACACCTTAGAGTTCTACCACAACTCTGAGCCCTGTCAGATCCAGAAGTTTGCAGATGACACAGCCATTGTTGGATGCATCAGGGATGACAGAGAGGAGGAGTACAGGAGCCTAGTGAGGGACTTTGCTATCTACAAACCATCTACAGCTCAACAATTCGAAGACAAAGGAGCTGGTCATTGGCTTTTGGAAGTCCAAACCAAGACCGTGACCAGTTCTGATCGAGGGAGTTGAGGTGGAGGCTGTGGATTCCTACAGGTACCTCAGGCTGTGGCTGGACAGCAAACACGACTGAACAACCCAAACCAACCACCTGTACAGGAAGGGACAGAGCAGGCTGTGGAGGCTGCAGTCGTTCAACATCTGGTCGTTCAACATCAGGAGACACTTGATCTCATAATTACGGGATCATCGGTCTAAATTACGAGATCTTTTCTTGTAATTATGAGATCATGGGTATAATTTTTTTTTTAATGCAGTGAATGCAATATGCTTCGGTAATGAATGACACACAAGTCCAAGGTTAATTTTAGCTGATCAATCTGAAGTCTGTCTCACAGGACCAATGACAATCATCTCAGTCTTTCACTGAAGTTAGGCAGTCCTCTGAAGTCATAGTTTGGGTAAGATTATCTGCATTTATTAGCATGTAAAGCTGAGTGTCATCGGCACAGTAATGAAAAGTAATTCATAGCATCACAATATCTGTCCAAGAGCCACTATGTAAAGAGAGGGCCCAATACAGACCCCTATGGTGCCCCATATTTTACTGGAACAAGCCTAACCAGAAATATACAATGCTAGACTGTATCAAAACTTACACTAACATCTAACAATAGAAGCACTGTGGTGGTATCCGCCCCCATCTCAAACGGAAGATCATTCACCACTAAGTGCCCCCCGCCACCAACCTTTAAGAAATATTAGTTTAGACAATAGCCAGGTAAGTGTGACTAGATCAGATCCTCATCCCACTGTGCATGTGCAAAACATCTTCCAAAGGAAAAACAAATCTCCAATCTCCCGACAGAAATCAGACAACAACATAGCAAGCAGCATGAACTTTATTCCATTTATTTATGACACATTTCGTGTAGTTTACACTGGTGATAGTGATATCAACATGAGTATCTGTGCTGACTACAAATATTTTAGCCCCCTGAGGGTTGTGAACCTAAGACATTTCACCTCCATATAAACTGCTGGCACATATCCATTCTTGATACATTTTTATAAGAAATTGAAAAATCTATTTTTAAACACAAACAGCCATTTGTTTAGTTTTGGGACGCTCCTGCACAAACAGTATGGAAGTAAATCTGTGCCATCTGAGTTTGGATTTGAATTTCTAAGGCTGAATTTTTTAAAAAACCATTGAAGTTCTAGCATGGATTGTTATTTCTTCCAAAATATTTAGTTTTTAAAAATTCAACATAAAAAATTCAGTCTAAAAAAAAACAAAACTCTAACTCAAAAAAAAATTCAATGTAAAAAGATACAAACAACCAAGGAGAAGCAATCAAAACAGACCTGTTTTATATTTTACTGCAGGGTAACCTTTGGTAGACTGTGTGTGTGTGTGTGTGTGTGTGTGTGTGTGTGTGTGTGTGTGTGTGTGTGTGTGTGTGTGTGTGTGTGTGTGTGTGTGTGTGTGTGTGTGTGTGTGTGTGTGTGTGTGTGTGTGTGTGTGTGTGTGTGTAATAATTTATCCTATTTTTGTAATACTCTATTTAAATATTTCATTTTCTTGTTTCATGTGCCAGTGCATGTGAAGCATCTTGTATTATTGTATTTTATAAGGACCTAAATGTACAAGTTTTACATTTTGGTGTGCATTAAGCATTGTCATGCGTTTTCATAGTTCCTGTTTTAATGATGACAGAAAGTGCAGTAAAATACAGAACAACTCTAATTGTACAGCATATACTAGTATTTGACAAAAATTGATTCTCAACCTCAACACGCAGTTTTATTAGTGGCAAAGTGTAGAAAAGCACAAAGACACAAACATAAATTTCCAGTTGAAGTTTAAAGACTAAAGCTGTTAAACGAGGCAGTTATATTTAAGCTAACTGAACCATATCACGTGACCCTTAACAAAAAGTAGTATGCTTAAAGTCAGTCATTTTATTAAGTATGCTTCAGTAGAAGTATAAGTATACTACAGACTGTACTGTTAGTATACTAGAAAGTACACAAATTTAATACTTTTTCGGACTAAATTGGAACATTTCAAGTTTATAAAAGTATATTTTAAAGTTTGTTTTAACACTTTAAAGTATACAACAAGTACACCCATCTATATACTATCAATGTACTCGGTATATCCCTCTTGTATGCTTAAAGTATACCACGTACACTTATCAATGTACTTGATATATCCCTCTCCGATGCTTAAAGTATACCACAAGTGCACTTATCGATATACTGCCATTGTACTAGTTGTATACTTTGAGTGCCTATTTTTAGTTTATTATCGTATACTTAAAGTATACTGTTATACACATTGGTTATTTCACTATTTTAGTTTTTATACTTTAATTTTGCTTGGCATATTACTTGTAGCTTACTATTTATATATTGAAAATATACTCCTTAAAGTATTTTTAAAGTTTACTCATACTGTATGTACACAAGAGTGTGATGCATTTAAAAAAATCACAAGACAGAATGTTGAAAACAAGTTTGATATATTTTCAAACATTTCAAAAACAAAGACCTGTGAAATCAAGTCTTTCCTTTGTGGAGAAAATTGAAGGAAAAAGTGCATGTAAAATGTAAACATAATGGTATCTCCAAGATCAAGTCCTTATTTGTAAAAATGTAAACATAGCATCTTCAACTGAGAACTAAAGTCCTTCCTTGTCAAAAAAGGTAAAAGAAAAGTGCGACCCTTAAATAACTACATAGAAAAAATATCTGTACTTTTATGACTTCTTTTCAGTTACTTGAGTCAGTGGCTTGACTTAGTATATCTTGCTCCAAGTGCATAATAAGTAAAAAGCATACTAACGTAAAAAGCATACTAAAGTATGTTTTACTATTAAAGTATAAGTGTAAGTCTTAGTATTAATGTACTTAGACTTTTGTTTATACTTTTCAGTATAAGCCAAGTATACTTCACTATATTATTCTTAAGTATATAAAATATAGTTTATAAAAAGTCACCTTCAAGTATACTTCCTCAATTTTAGTAAAAAATAAGTATACTCATAGTATATTTTTTTTTGCTAAGGGTTGACTTGTGTTTAAAATGAGAAACCAGAAATGTGTGTTGTGGTTTTCTGGCAGCATGTAGTTTTTTTCCCCCCCAAGAAGTAGATGCGCACTCGATTAATATGCAAGTTAACGGCACAAAAAGGAGAAGTTAAGTTGTTTGTTGTTGTTGTTGTTTTTTAAACAACTGATGAAACGAGCGGCCATGTTTTCCTCTCGCGGTCTGCGATTGCGTGCCGTTTGAACTTTCAGCTTGCCGTACAAAAACAAGAATGGCGGCTTCCGTGAACGTTCACGTCCGAATATGTGGACAAGAAATTGTCAAGTATGACCTCGAAATTAAAGCTTTAGTTCAGGTAAGAAAATGGGCCAAGTTTCAAGTACAACACGTCTCAGGGTTTGCGCACTCTCATGAAGCATATGCATATGTTTAATTATATTGAATGTGAAAATGACAGTGAATGCACCACACCAGTCTTTACAAGCGAAACATTAAATTAATTGTTATATTTCCTCTGTCTTGACAGTCGATGTTGCAGGTAGTTGATGTTGCAGTCTAACCACAAACATACTGTGAGCAGAAAAAAAAGAAAAAAAAATCAGTGTTAAGTCATTTTTCTGTTAGTTGCAAAAGGGTTATTTCCCACTAGTCCTAGTGTCCACCAGCCCTAGTCCTTGGGTCCACGGTAGGGTTAGGGGTTAGGGTGAACTTTAAAATCAGTTTGGGGTTGTGATATACACCATCAAATAATATAAAGATGTTGAGACTGGTCGACCCTCACTGTTGCAAAGTGTTGATGATTGTAGAACTATCTCATCTACATTTTACAGCTGAATCACCACTCTGCTCAGAGTGCCGCTGTCACTGGACCGACATCTCTGCTATTTTGGCATTGTGGGATAGCTGCTCGTCCACAGATTGAGCTCGCCGGACTACTTTCGCCACCCTGCTCAGCATGCCGCTCTTGTTGGAGCGACAACACACAGAATGTGTCTCTTCCCAGATAGATCTCTTTCAGTGCAGCTTCTTTTTCTGGCTTTAACACGAAGTTAACACCCAAGTCTTTCATCGCCAAATATAAATGGTAATCAAACCATTCCAATCGTATCTTTCTGAACTCTTCAGCATCAAACTCCATTGTGTCATTGTTTACAATGTGCTTCAGCAATAACAGGTGAAGTTGCTCATAAACTTTAAGTTTCTTAAATATTTATTATGGCCACTCTTAAAACTTCAGTTATCTTCATAATTTTATTACTGGTAAATTTTAGAATTAATTTAGATGAGATATACTCATTATCTCACAGGAAAATATCACAATTATCTGGGAACTGCTTTTTGTCCAGGAATTCATCAAGCATGTCAGCCGCGGGTGCGTACTAAAACAGAATACCCATAAACTGGACAGTTGTTCGCCTTAATGAGAGCATCCACTTTTAGCTTGTTATAAACTAAGCTAGTGGCCTCGTGAGAGTGTGCTGAATCACATCAAAGTATGGAATAAAAATTGTAAGGATGGTTGTAACTCTATGCTACAGAGCTGTGGTCAGAATTAATGGCACCTCCTTGAATTTTAAGTACGTCATTGGACAGAAGTAAATGCAAATGAATTAATTTTATATAATTAGAGTTTAAATATGTGTGGATCGGGAGGTCTGGGCAGCTTTGCTTGAGCTGCTGCCCCCGCGACCCGACTCCGGATAAAGCGGAAGAAAATGGATGGATGGATGGATGGATGGATGGATGGATGGATGGATGGATAAATATGGGCAGCACGGTGGATTAGTGGTTAGCACTGTTGCCTTGCAGCAAGAAGGTCATGGGTTTGATTCCTGCCTGTGTGGAGTTTGCATGTCCTCCCCATGTTTGTGTGGGTCCTCTCCGGGTGCTCTGGCTTCCTCCCACATCCAAAGATATGAAGGTTAGGTGGATTGGAAACTTTAAATTGCCCGAAGGTGTGCGTGCAGTTGTGAATGTGTTTGTTTGTTTGTGTATATGTGGCCCTGTGACAGACTGGCATTCCTGTCCAGGGTGTGCCCTGCCTCATTGTCTATGACTGCAGTGATAGGCCTCAGCCCCCCGCGGCCCTCAGTTGGAGTAAGCAGTTGAAGATGAGTGAGTGGGTGTAAATATAAGAGATGAGTTAGCTTTATTGTCATTGTACAAGTACAATCAATCAATCAATCAATCAATCAACTTTTTTCTTATATAGCGCCAAATCACAACAAACAGTTGCCCCAAGGCGCTCCAATGAAAGTGAGTGCAGTCTTTTCCTCTAGTGCTTAGAGTGTATACACAGTACATGAAAAGTAAACATATTTTAAGAGATAGAAAATATAAATAAATAAATATAACAGACAAAATAAGAGATGGAGTGATGGTTTAGTGGTTAAGTGTTGGGCTTGAGACCAGAGGATCCTCGGTTCAAACTCTGGCTTGACTGGAAAATCACTAAGGGCCCCTGGGCAAGGTCCTTAATCCCCAAGTTGCTCCCGGTGTGTAGTGAGCACCTTGCATGGCAGGACCCTGCCATCAGTGTGTAAGGGTGAATATGAAGCATAATTGTAAAGCGCTTTGATTGTCTGATGTAATAAAATTTTATTACAGAGATTAGAGCATGCCATAGGTATTAAAGGCACTGCGCTGCGGTGGTTTGAATCATATTTATCTAATAGATTACAATTTGTTCATGTAAATGGGGAATCTTCTTCACAGACTAAGGTTAATTATGGAGTTCCACAAGGTTCTGTGCTAGGACCAATTTTATTCACTTTATACATGCTTCCCTTAGGCAGTATTATTAGACGGTATTGCTTAAATTTTCATTGTTACGCAGATGATACCCAGCTTTATCTATCCATGAAGCCAGAGGACACACACCAATTAGCTAAACTGCAGGATTGTCTTACAGACATAAAGACATGGATGACTTCTAATTTCCTGCTTTTAAACTCAGATAAAACTGAAGTTATTGTACTTGGCCCCACAAATCTTAGAAACATGGTGTCTAACCAGATCCTTACTCTGGATGGCATTACCCTGACCTGTAGTAATACTGTGAGAAATCTTGGAGTCATTTTTGATCAGGATATGTCATTCAAAGCGCATATTAAACAAATATGTAAGACTGCTTTTTTGCATTTACGCAATATCTCTAAAATTAGAAAGGTCTTGTCTCAGAGTGATGCTGAAAAACTAATTCATGCATTTATTTCCTCTAGGCTGGACTATTGTAATTCATTATTATCAGGTTGTCCTAAACGTTCCCTGAAAAGCCTTCAATTAATTCAAAATGCTGCAGCTAGAGTACTAACGGGGACTAGAAGGAGAGAGCATATCTCACCCATATTGGCCTCTCTTCATTGGCTTCCTGTTAATTCTAGAATAGAATTTAAAATTCTTCTTCTTACTTATAAGGTTTTGAATAATCAGGTCCCATCTTATCTTAGGGACCTCATAGTACCATATCACCCCAATAGAGCGCTTCGCTCTCAGACTGCAGGCTTACTTGTAGTTCCTAGGGTTTGTAAGCGTAGAATGGGAGGCAGAGCCTTCAGCTTTCAGGCTCCTCTCCTGTGGAACCAGCGCCTTCAGCTTTCAGGCTCCTCTCCTGTGGAACCAGCTCCCAATTCAGATCAGGGAGACAGACACCCTCTCTACTTTTAAGATTAGGCTTAAAACTTTCCTTTTTGCTAAAGCTTATAGTTAGGGCTGGATCAGGTGACCCTGAACCATCCCTTAGTTATGCTGCTATAAACTTAGACTGCTGGGGGGTTCCCATGATGCACTGAGTGTTTCTTTCTCTTTTTGCTCTGTATGCACCACTCTGCATTTAATCATTAGTGATTGATCTCTGCTCCCCTCCACAGCATGTCTTTTTCTTGGTTCTCTCCCTCAGCCCCAACCAGTCCCAGCAGAAGACTGCCCCTCCCTGAGCCTGGTTCTGCTGGAGGTTTCTTCCTGTTAAAAGGGAGTTTTTCCTTCCCACTGTCGCCAAGTGCTTGCTCACAGGGGGTCGTTTTGACCGTTGGGGTTTTTACGTAATTATTGTATGGCCTTGCCTTACAATATAAAGCACCTTGGGGCAACTGTTTGTTGTGATTTGGCGCTATATAAATAAAATTGATGATTGATGATGAATTGATGATGCAGATGGAAAAGTGCTCTATAAATGCAGTCTGTTGAGTGAGAATAAACGGTTGCATTAGAACTATTTGACAACCTGTAACCCCAACCTGCTCTGTGTGCAAGCATAGAAGGTAAATATCTGTTACAGTCCAAGAAAGAAAGGGTTTATTGTGTTTGGTTTGCGTATACGGTGATCAGTCTTCTCTAATGGGTCGTGCTTGGATGTTTCCCACAGGACATCAGAGATTGTACTGGACCCCACTCTGAGCTCACACAGCTGAACTCTCAGGTCAAACAGGCCTTCAACAAGCTCAGGCTCAGAATACAGGTCAGGCCTCAGTCACACGTGCACATTGCTCTTTGTTTTGTTACCTTTGACACGTTTCTTGCTGAAAGCTGGAATGATGGCACTCGGTGTTGGACGCTGTGTTGTTGTCAGGATTTGGAGCAGATGGCCCGAGAGCAGGACAGAGACAGTGATATGCAGTCCATCCTGGCAGAGACAGAGAGACAGCGAAGGCAGATGCTGAGGTTTGTCACACACTTACACTTCACTCGTTTATTTATATGACAGCAGTTGTCATCTTCTCCAAAGTGGAGGTTGATGGGTTCACCAAATTTCATTGATGCATTTTGTGGGATTTTTGAGGGGAAATTAGGGGAGCTATTGTTTTGAAAAGTTTATTGTGTCAGCTTTAAGAAAATGAATGTTTTCACTTGGCCGGATACCTATATGGCATTTACAAAAATTCCAACCCTAAAGCCAATGTTTCCGTTATCTCCACTTCTAAATTGTTCAGAGCTATGATTTCAACACTAAAAACCTACATTTTCCAGAATGATTTACATGTTTTGCAAAATAAAAGTTTACAATAATCAAAATTATTGTGTAGTGACAATGAAATGAAATTACATTCTTTGATGAGCCCCGTCATACAGCTTCATGAGTGGGCGTGGCCTCCATAATAATGGATAGAGCTGGTACCCAGGCATATATTTGCTGTTTCCTCTTCAATGACTATACACACTTTTGTCTTTTGGAATCATGGTTTTTCTTTTATGAAAACCTTCCAAAAATGTACAGTTTCCTGATCCCCCCCCCCCCCCCCCCCCCCAAAAAAAAAAATCATACCTCTGGGTCATTTAGAAGCAGAGACAATGGAGAATGGAAACATTTTTATGGTCGCCAATCTGGCATGGCTGTGTTAAGCTTCTCTAATTGCATTCCTAGGTCCTGCCAGTGTAATGACAATGGTTACCTGTTTAAATCAAAGCTCTAGGTTGCCTAGAAGCTGAGTTAATGGGGGAGGGGAATCTATTTTTATGGTCACCATTTTGAAAATCCAAGATGATGGCCGTATCGGTATCCAGGCAAATGGAAACACTGGTTTTCAGATTGCTTACACAGTATAGTTTTCCTCATCCACCCCAAACCTGACTGTATTGTAGCAGATGAGCTGATGAAAGCAGAAATGCAGCACTGAAAGTTTTTGTTTATTTGTTTAGTAATCAGACAGCGTGGCGAAAGGCCAACCTGGCGTGTAAACTAGCCATTGATAACATGGAGAAGGACGAGCTGCTGCGTGGAGGTGAAAGCCTCAATGCCAGACACAGGTAGTTACAGCCACAGTCTGCTCAGACTCTCCTGTACTGCTGAGGGCTAAATCCACCTGAAATCACCAGTGTTCCCAACTGACTGTCTCCAATTTGGATGTATGGATGGATGAGATTTATTGTCATTGTCATTACACGAGTGCAACAGCGAGATTACGTCCACACTCAAATTACCACAGACAAGATATAGCAATTAATCCACATTTATTACTTGTTTACCATAATAATGGCACACATCAGAATTAAGACAACATATATACATTTGACATTGTTTATGTGCACTAAACTTGAAACAGTCCGTTTTCCGAATTGAGATGATGTGAGTGTGGGGGAGCCACAGCAACGTGTTGATGGACAGGTGAGGGGTCGTGGTTCTGGTAGCAGCCGTCTTGCCAATTCTCCAGTAGGTCAGGGCAGCACATAAGCCAATAAGCACCAGCCCTCCTACTGAAATAAAAATAAATCATTGACATCCTCCACAGAGAGTGGATCCAAGCACACAATGCACCACTTCTCCCAGGCATCGAGAACAAAGCCCGCAGGGTAGGTTCCATCTGGGCATGCAGGGTCCCCCAACCCTGACTTCCCTGTTGAAAAAAATGGTGTCAGTAGCATTCAGAGACCAGCTGATCAATTCCATGGTAATCCAATATAGTTTGAAGAATTCACAGTCTGGTGAAGTAGGGATTTTGAAGGTTGGAGCAGAGATAGAGAAGCACAGAGAGGAGGAGATGTGACCACCCTCACCGAAGTCCCAGCTCACATGTAATATACAGAACCACCGTACTTGCTAGTATTTCGAGTTTTTGTCAAACAGTTCATTGCAACATGGTCATTGCATTTTTTAATCTTTTGCTTTATGTGTTCTAAGCAACAGGTATTTTTCATAATAATAATATTTTTTATTTTATTTTATTTATTTTGTTATTTAACCTTTATTTAACCAGGAAAGTCCCATTGAGATTAAAAACCTCTTTTTCAAGGGAGTCCTCGCCAAGAGGCAGCAAAAATTACAATTACAAGTGCACAGGTAAAATTATATAAACATTATGAAAAACAATTGCAGTTTGATAACGTCGTCCCAAGTGCTCTCAGCCTGGACTTAAAGTTGCTCAATGGAATAAGTTCAGTCAGTGTCCAGTCTTTTTGCACCATGTTCCATGTTGAAGGTGCAGAGTGAATAAAAGACCTTTTCCTCACATCAGTGCGGGCAAATGGAACAAAGAGCAACAGATTATCATTTGAAAGCAAAGAATAAGAGTCGACATTCCTCCATGTGATTAAATTACAGATATAGGAGGGTAATGTCCCAGTCTTCTGGTGGACAAAGAAGGCCATCCTACTTGAGAATACAGTTCATAGTAATGAGTCAAGGCTCGACAGTTGGTAATAAACCTCAGAGAAGCATGATAAATAGTATCAATCTTGTGAAGACATTGTGCTGAAGCGTTCATATACAACAGGTCTCCATAATCTAAAACTGATAAAAACATTGTAGAGACAAGCTGCTTTTTCACTTCAAATGAAAAACAAAAATTATTTGGATAGAAAAAGCCCAATTTTAGTTTGAGCTTTTTAACAAGATTGTCAATATGAGGCTTAAATGTGAGGGAGTCATCAAGTAAGACTCCAAGGAATTTGTACACATTAACCACCTCCATGAAAAGTAGACACTGTGGCCAGAGCTTGAGGGACTTTCTTGTTGTTTGAAAACAGCATCAGTTTTGTCTTGTCAGCATTAAGGACCAGTTTTAGCTGCAGAAATGTGAGCTGGACCACATTAAAAGCTTTTTTCTGCAGAGAATCAGCAGCTTTAACAAGGGTTAATCCAAAACAATAAATGATGGTGTCATTAGCATAAAAATGCATATTAGCATCTGACACGTTTTGGCCTAGTTCATTAATGTACATAATGAATAAGAGAGGACCTAATATTGAGCCCTGTGGCACTCCCTTGTAGACATTTAAAAATTCTGAACACAGACCATCACATTTAATACACTGAGTCGTGTCACTCAAATAGTTTGTGAACCAGGTAACAACACCATTAGATAATCCAAAACAAATAAGCCTATGCTTTAAAACAGCATGGTCCACAGTGTCAAAAGCTTTTGACAAGTCAATAAAAAGTGAAGCACAACACAACTTGTTATCAAGAGCAACAAGTATATTATTTATTACTTTAGTAGAAGCAGTGATAGTACTGTACTTTTCCTGAAACCTAATTATAACTTTGAGAGAAGTTCGTTGGAGTATAGAAACTCTTTTAGTTGATCACAAACAAGAGATTCAAGAATTTTCAATAAAACACATAAATTGGATATTGGCCTGTAATTGCTTAAAACTGCAGGATCTCCTCCGTTTAATAAGGGGTAACAAAAGCCAACTTCCAAACTGACGGAATTTCCTTGTTTTGGATTGAGAGATTAAAAAGGATTGTAAGAGGCTGTGAAACAAAATCCTCTGTCGATTTCATAAAGTATGGTTTCTATCATGTCTGGTCCAGGAGGTTTCCTGTGATCTAATGTTTTGAGAGCTTTATGCACTTGTTGCGCATTAAAAGGATCAAAATGAAAAGGATCTCCTGAAAATGTTGGAGGATATGTACAGGGAGTCACAAGCCCTGCACCTGCAGAATCAAACAAGGAACCAGATGATACAAAATGCTTGTTAAAACAGTTTAAAAATGGCTACTTTATAATAATAATGATAAATTTATTTCTAAAGCACTTGAAAGGGAAAAAAGCACAGCACGGTGGATTAGTGGTTAGCACTGATGTCTCACAGCAGTAGTGGGTTCGCTTCCCTCCCTTTCTGTATGGAGTTTGCATGTTCTCCCTGTGTCTCTCTGTTTTTCCTCCCACAGTCAAACACATGCTTATTTAGGGTCTGCTCCTTTCTTTGCCCCTGACCAAGGCACCGGCTCTACATCTGGACAGTGGTGGGCACAGCTAACCAAAAAGTTAGCTTTGATAACTGATAATCAGCTAACTGAAAAGTTATCTTTTTTTAATGCTAAACCGATAAACTGCCTAAAAACGTATCGGAAGCTACAGATAACCGATAACTTTGAATTTTGCCCCCATACGCTCTCAGCTACTAAGGAGCTGATTTTGAGTTTAAACACCACCAGAGCTTCTAATAGAATCAAAGGCGATCACAAACCCAAACAGTCAATGAGCCAGCGCTTGTCTTTGTGTGCTCTGCCCCCTGCTGTAGGAAAGCGTCATTTACCCTGACAGGATACAGTGGTCCAGTGATGAGGTAGAGGTCTTGAAATGGAAAGCAAGTTTGAATTATGATTTTGCTTTAAAAATAAAATTATTCCGGATGAATAACTACATTAATGTAAACTCTTAAAATGTACAAAGGGTTAAAATTAGTGCATTAAAATAATGCACTAATTCTGAAGATTTGAACATTAGCACACAGATGCCAAAAGGGATTATGGGTAACTAAGCCTCCGCGCAAACTGATTGCTTGATTCATTCTATGTAAAAACCAACACAAGTGAATCAATGTAACGTGTTGGTGTTTACAAATAAATGTGCTTTTGTAAAATGTCTTTTTTTTCATTTGTATAAAAAAGAAAGAAATTTTCAGGATCCCGCTAGACAGCGCCTACGCGCACGCATGATGACATCACAACTCTATCTGGTTTGGGAGACGAGGTTTCTTTCAATAACAAGAACTGTCAAAAAACTTTCTCGTGTGTGGTTGGAATTCTGTGGTGATAGGAATCGCCTTTTGAATGCTTGAATAATGATGTCAGTCACACAAAGAAATCAAATAATAGTGAAAACATGTTCATTGCGCCCAGAATGTTGCTATTTTGGTCGCTGAACTTTGCAGTGCGGTGTCAGTAACGAATCAATCAATCAGTCGCTCCATGAGGCGTCATAACATCAAGCCTGATTCACATGGCAAGATAATTAGGCCAATATTGGACCCAATGTTACCCTTCCGACAATCTTAAGGGTGCCTCGACAATCGTGATGACACTAAATATAATCTTATCAGATATTCCTGCCATGTGTGGTTTGTAAGAGTGCTCTGATCTGCTCAGAAGGACATGAGGAGCTAAATGTGACATGCAGCCAATCAGAAAGCGAGGTGTCTGACCTGGGAATGTTCCTGTGTGAAATCTGTTTGTGTTGTTTTTACCATGTGGCTGACACCACACACTGTACAACCAAACCTGTCAGATCTGTGATTTTTTTTTTTTTTTTTTTTTTTTATCTCCTCGTGTGGTCTCTCAGGTTTTGGAAACCTACAGATAATTTTAAAATCCTGCGATCGACAACACTGTGATATAACCGGTCTCCAGTACATGCCAGTGTTCTGTGCATTTTGACACCGGTTATATCACACAGCCTGAATCACAATTTAACGGACTTTTCGGCTTTTGGAAAAGCAACCTGGGCTTCTTCTGGCATTTTTACATAAAACAAACACAATATCAATGTCTATAAACCCAGAGAATATATTCACGAGAGTTTTAGGCACAGTATACAAAGAGTTTAATGCTGTTGTCCGTGTGGAGCCTGATCAGAGTGTCTCAAATGCATTTCTCATGTCGTGACTGTACCCATAATGTACCTGAATACAGCATGTCCACACTAAAACCTTCAAAATTAGTGCAGTACTTTAAAACTAAAATATATATCTGATATTTTCACTTTATAAAGCTTCAGACGTGACGTTAATTTAAACAACTTGTCTGAAATTAGTTATGGTTAAAATTTTAACCACAAGTTAAAACTGTATGCCTCTGGATGACTTGGGTGATATTGCCAGTGTATCAGTATGGGGTCAAGAGAAATTAGGTTTTTTTTTTTTTCTTCCTCTCTCTTTTCTGAGAGTTCTTCTTTGCCTGCAGAGGATAGAGCGGTTTCTTCTGCAACCAGGTCTTCTCTGTTTGTAGAGGATAGAACTGCTCATCTACTACAAAAAGCTATGTCTGCAAAAAATGTTAGTGGTTTAAAAATTATCGGATCAAAACTTATCGGAAGATAATTGGTCCGATGATGGTTTTCAAAATTATCTGAAACGCTGAACATCCTGCGATTTTGCAAGTTCTCCCACTTAGAAATCATGGAGGGGTCTGAAATTTTCATCGTCCACTGTGAGAGACATAATCCGGAAATCACAATTTATAATTTTTTAATAATTTATTTGTATGTTACTGCTGCAAATAAGTATTTCAACACCTGTGAAAATCATTGTTAATATTTGGTACAGTAGCCTTTGTTTGCAGTTACAGAGGTCAAACGTTTCCTGTAGTTTTTCACCAGGTTTGCACACACTGCAGCAGTGATTTTGGCACATTCCTCCACACAGATCTTCTCTAGATCAGCCAGGTTACTGGGCTGTTGCTGAGAAACACAGAGTTTGAGCTCCCTCCAAAGATTTTCTATTGGGTTTAGGTCTGGAGACTGGCTAGGCCACTCCAGAACCTTGATATGCTTCTTACGGAGCCACTCCTTGGTTATCCTGGCTGTGTGCTTTGGGTCATTGTCATGTTGGAAGACCCATCCACGACCCATCTTCAATGCTCTAACTGAGGGAAGGAGGTTCTTCCCCAAAATCTCGCAATACATGGCCCCGGTCATCCTCTCCTTAATACAGTGCAGTCGTCCAGTCCCATGTGCAGGAAAACACCCCCAAAGCACGATGCTTCCACCCCCATGCTTCACAGTAGGTACGGTATTTTTAGGATGGTACTCAGCATTCTTCTTCTTCCAAACACAGTGAGTGGAATTAAGACCAAAACATTCTGTTTTGGTCTCATCTGACCACATAACTTTCTCCCATGACTCCTCTGGATCATCCAAATGGTCATGGGCAAACTTAAGACGGGCCTGGACGTGTGCTGATTTAAGCAGGGGAAGCTTCTGTGCCATGCATGATTTTAACCCATGACGTCTTAATGTATTACCCACAGTAACCTTGGAAACAGGGTCATTAGGCTCATTGATACGCCACGAGGTGGGATCTTGCATGGAGCCTCAGTCCTAGGGAGATTGACAGTCATGTTTAGCTTCTTCCATTGTCTAATAATTGCGCCAACAGTTGATCTTTTTTCACCAAGCTGCTTGGCAATTGCCCCGTAGCCCTTTCCAGCCTTGTGGAGGTCAACAATTTTGTCTCTGGTGTCTTTGGACAGCTCTTTGGCCTTAGCCATGTTAGTAGTTGGAGTCTTACTGATTGTGTGGGGTGGACAGGTGTCTTTATGCAGCTAACAACCTCAAATAGGTGCTTCTAATTTGGAATAATAAGTGGAGTGGAGGTGGACTTTTTAGAGGTGAACTAACAGGTCTTTGAGGGCCAGAATTTTTGCTGATTGGCAGGTGTTGAAATACTTATTTTCAGCAGTAACATGCAAAGAAATTATTAAAAAATCATACATTGTGATTTCCAGATTTGTTATATATATATATATATATATATATATATATATATATATATATACACACACACACACAGTCACTTGCCCAGTTCCGGATCACTGCTGTAGTATTTGCGCCGCCGTTTCTCGTAATCAGTGCGAATAAGCTAATACTTGGTACCAAAGGAAAGACTGATGTTTTGTCTACAAACGACCACAAGCTCGACCGGATCCACCCATCCTTGTGATCAGCAGAGGAATCAAAACATCCTGGTCTCTGTGGCGTGCGCTCGTTTTCTGGCTCACTCATTCCTGCAAGTTTGAAAGTAACGATTTCTATTAAGTAGCAAAGGTGAGTTAGCCATTCGGTGTTTTTGGTTCTAGAGTGGGAAAATACTTACTTACTTGGGTAGAAAATGTCAGTGTGTTATGTCTTGCTGTTTAATTGCTGCGCGCATTTATCTCTGACGCGAAAATTTTCCGGTTGTGGATCACTGAAGCAGCAGCCTCGTGTCAGTACTTGTGAGTCATGTGTACTTTGGGGCTCATCTCAACATCACGAATGGGCATGAATGTGGGGGCTTTTACTTTTTAATTTGGGAGAAATCTCACCTCCACACTTCATTTTTTGCTCGTAAAAACGTATAACAGCGCCTTTCGAAACTAAGTAAATTCTCATTTAATAAGTATAATTTCTATCATTTTGTGTTCAAAACACATTCTCGGACACAGTGTGTATCATTCTGCATTAGAAGGGCTCCAGCCAGATGCCAGGAATGCCCCTAAAGTGACACAGAGTGTCGTGATCCAGAACCGGGCAAAGTGATCCATTTCCAGCAAATCTTTGCACCACACATAATGTGGCTTCACACTTTAAGTAGAAGGGCTTCTCCACCCAGACTTATTCAGCTAAATAACATCCAAATACCCAATACAACAATACACAATAAAGGACATTCAGTTGCATTATGGCTCCGTATAACGGGACTTTAAAAAAGGTGATCTGGAACTGGGCAACCGTGTGTGTGTGTGTGTGTGTGTGTGTGTGTGTGTGTGTGTGTGTGTGTGTGTGTGTGTGTGTGTGTGTGTGTGTGTGTGTGTGAGTGTGAGTGAAATGACAATAAATGCTCAATTATTATTATTAAGCAGTGGTGAACATAACTCCAGAACAACATTAAACAAAGATTCCGACATCACAAACTAAAATGAAGATCAAAAGCACAAGACATTCAAAATGTAGTCAGCAAAAATAATTAAAATATGGTTAAAAAAACATAACATAAATGTTGGGTGATCAAAAATAAATATGTTTTAAGATTACTTTCTCATTCTGTAGTATTTTTCATCCCAAATGTGCCCATGTTTTAAGTATTGTTTTTTTTTTTTCTATGTCTCTGACCTTTTAAGTGGGCAGAGAGTGGAACGATGAGTGCACAAGCTGTGTCCCAATTCAGGGGCTGCACCCTTCTAGGGCCGTGTCCCACAAAGATCTGGGCCTGTATGCACGAAGCATCTCAAAGTCCTCTGAAAGAGCTCGTAATTTAGCCTAAAATTTCCTGGCAAGGAATCTTAGCCTAACAGTGAGCCAGGAGGTGTCTGAGAGCAAGTAGATGAACGAATGAATGAACAGTAAAATCAACCAGTCATATAATGGCATTAAGAAATGCGCAATCATGAAAATAATTTAATGTCATGATGATGATACTCATAAAATTAAATTGTAGCGATCGCCGGGCTGGTCGCTAAACCTGTATATTCTTGTGCTGCAATGCATTATGGAAGTTCTGCGTTTGGGGGTTTTAAATACTTTTATTGTGGTTCATGTTAGTTTAAAATGTTGTTAGTGTTGTTGATTTATTGTGTCATGTAGTTCAGTTGGTTAAGTGAGTTAAGTGTCCAACTTGCACAAATTCTGGCTAAAAGAAAATTTGCTTGTGTGTTTTTGTGTGCGCGCAGTATCGTCAGACATTGTCAGTATTGTTTAGACACTCCAGACGTTTGTTAAGAATACAGTATTTGTTCATTTTATTGTCATGGGTCAAACGTATTCATTTGCAAACCACATTTTTTCTCATCAGTTCTGTCAAAAATTGAACCACTTTATCCCCAACTAACACACAACACTTCCACCAAGATGAATCCTTACAGACTCCAGACTTTTTCATAAATTCATTCTAACTTTGAACTTTAAAGGTAACCTAAGGTAAGAAGAGGCCATGTGGTCAATAGAAAAGTAAGATATGACACCATTTGAGTGTTTATTGCCCTGGTTGCCAAAAGATCACAGTTAGGGGAGTTTATTTCATTTCATTTATTAATTTATTTGAATGGGACAATGCATATTAATGAACAGAAAACAAGTACTGTAAATATGCCAGATTTAGCTCAAGGCTATTTTCCAACCACATTCCCATGGGGTAAAAATACCAAGGCAAAACATACATGACCCATACAAAGGAATACAATATAATATAATACAATACAACACAACATAACACATTACAAGACAAACACTACAATAAACTAATTAACATGACAGTACAAACAAGATAACACAAAATCAACACTATTGCTAAAATGCCTACGTGTTAAAGTGCAGATCATAAAAAAATGTACGCTCCTCTGTATCCTCTTCTTCTTCTAAAATCTCAACTAATGTTCACAGTTTTGCTGACCAAGGAGCCATTCTTTAAGTCCCCTCTTCAACAAAACATATGTATTGCTTTCTCTAACTATAATTGGTAGAGCGTTCCAACTGGAACAACTGTTTATACAACCCCTGGCAAAAATTATGGAATCACTGGCCTCGGAGGATGTTCATTCAGTTGTTTAATTTTGTAGAAAAAAAGCAGATCACAGACATGACACAAAACTAAAGTCATTTCAAATGGCAACTTCCTGGCTTTAAGAAACACTATAAGAAATCAGGAAAAATAATTGTGGCAGTCAGTAACGGTTACTTTTTTAGACTAAGCAGAGGGAAAAAAATATGGACTCACTCAATTCTGAAGAATAAATTATGGAATCACCCTGTAAATTTTCATCCCCAAAACTAACACCTGCATCAAATCAGATCTGCTCCTTAGTCTGCATCTAAAAAGGAGTGATCACACCTTGGAGAGCTGTTGCACCAAGTGGACTGACATGAATCATGGCTCCAACACGAGAGATGTCAATTGAAACAAAGGAGAGGATTATCAAACTCTTAAAAGAGGGTAAATCATCACGCAATGTTGCAAAAGATGTTGGTTGTTCACAGTCGGCTGTGTCTAAACTCTGGACCAAATACAAACAACATGGGAAGGTTGTTAAAGGCAAACATACTGGTAGACCAAGGAAGACATCAAAGCATCAAGACAGAAAACTTAAAGCAATATGTCTCAAAAATCGAAAATGCACAACAAAACAAATGAGGAACGAATGGGAGGAAACTGGAGTCAATGTCTGTGACTGAACCGTAAGAAACCGCCTAAAGGAAATGGGATTTACATACAGAAAAGCTAAACAAAAGCCATCATTAACACCTAAACAGAAAAAAACAAGGTTACAATGGGCTAAGGAAAAGCAATTGTGGACTGTGGATGACTGGATGAAAGTCATATTCAGTGATGAATCTCGAATCTGCATTGGGCAAGGTGATGATGCTGGAACTTTTGTTTTCTGCCGTTCCAATGAGATTTATAAAGATGACTGCCTGAAGAGAACATGTAAATTTCCACAGTCATTGATGATATGGGGCTGCATGTCAGGTAAAGGCACTGGGGAGATGGCTGTCATTACATCATCAATAAATGCTCAAGTTTACGTTGATATTTTGGACAGCTGTTCAATTGGCTTTAGTGCAGTAACACTTGCAAAGGACCATGTAGTGAAGCAGTATTCAGTATGAGAAAATATACAGTGGAGGTAGGACCTTGCTGCCACAGTTGTAATGAATGGTTTGTTTATAATTTTGTAAATTAAATTTTATTGTGTTTGAGACCTTTTTAATGTGTTTGTTGAAAGTGAGGTTGGAATCGAAAAAACAAACAAACAAGATATTTGAACTGGGTTACCAACTCCAAACTCTTTTTTACTTTTTTTTTTTTTTTTTTTTGCTGAACAACATGCATATTGTTTTTTTTTTTTGATTGAGCATAAGACAATTCTGTTTAAGCCAGTCATGCACCTTGTTCAAGCCATTAGTGAGATCAGCAGCAATTGTCCTAGCATCCACACCGTGGGTGAACAGCACAGCGTCATCTGCATACATCAATATATTAAGCTCAAGGCATATATCTGGCAGGTCGTTGATGTATAAGGAGAACAACAAAGGCCCAAGCACAGAACCCTGCGGTACTCCTACATCACTGCTGAGGCACTGGGATCGTACTCCATTTATTGCCACACACTGTGAATGATTTGACAAGTATGAATGGAAACATGCTAACAAATCTGCAGAAAAGTTAAAATGTTTAAGTTTATTAAGAAGACTGTGATGATTAACTGTCAAGTACCTTCTTAAGATCTAAAAACACAGCGCCGACACAGGGTTTTTTGTCAAGTAATGACTTAGTTTTTTCAATGAAAAACAGCTCGCAGCCTCGGTGGAGTGACTTGGACGGAAACCAAATTGCATTCTATGTAGTGGAGTGGATCCATTATCTAAATGCTTCATTAATTGATTCGCTACCCACTTCTCCATAACTTTAGACACTATTGGTAATATACTTATTGGTCGATAATTTGTAATTTGGGTTTTACATCCTGACTTGAAAACTGGTGTTATAATGGCCTCCTTTCAGGAAGATGGAACTGCTTTTTCATTGATTGATTGATTGACCAAGAGAGTAACAGGTTGAACCTCTGCCTCAGCATGCGTTTTTAAAAAGCTGGTATCAAGTCCATGCACATCCCTGGCTTTGGAGTGTTTAAGGGCAGACAGAATTTTGGCTACCTCTGACACAGATATATTTTGAAGCTGGAAGATGGGCTGCTCTTTATTGATTGTGTGAGAAGATTGAGGAAAGCCTTGTAATATCAGTTACTGAATCTATAAAATAATTATTAAAAGCATTAGACAAAGCCAAAGGATCACTGGTCTATTTCCCATTTATAGTCATTTCAGAGGGATTTGTCTCAGAGTTAAAACCTTTACCAAGAAGTTTATTTAAAATTTGCCATGGTTTTTTTTTTTTACCATTACCCTTTGTGCTTTCAATCAAGTTAATGAAAAAATTTGCTTTGGCTTTCCTTAAAGTTTGATAAGACTTTATTGATCTCACAGTGGAGAAATTCACATTACGTCAGCTCTTAAAAAAAACACACAAGATGGGTGCGAGTAGTTTGTGTAACTTTATTACGAACATGTGTGAATTTCTGGGTGCGAGTAGTTTGTGTAACTTTATTACGAACATGTGTGAATTTTTGCCTATCTGTGGCCAAACCAGTTTTCAAATATTTCTTTAGCAAGGAGTCCCTTATTTTTAATAAATTTCTACAATTTTGGTCAAGCCAAGGTCAACCTCCTTTCTTGTGTTTATATTTCCCCTTTTGAACGAAAGATGAAATCAGTTGTTTTAATTTAGTAACAAAAATTAGACTACTTATTTCTATATCAAGAGGTAAAATTTCTTCCCAGTTTTTAAAACTGGGAAGATTTGATTTCTGGGTACATAATCATTTACGGGATAGTGTCTGTCTAACTTCATATATCTTTGCTTTGAAAGTTTTCTAGTGAATAAAATTTGATTATGCTCCGAAAGCCCAGTTAAAAAATTCAATGTTTTGACAATTCTGTCTGGCTTATTAGAAAAGAGAAGATCTATTTTTGTCTGGGAGGAATTTGTTATTCTGGTAGGTTTTTCCACCATGAAGTTGGTCTGCACTAAGGGGGCTGAGTAGGATCCCAGATCATGTCTGTGATGAGCTCAGTGGCACTGTTAATTGTTTGAGCTACATGTTAATCACGTCAAAAATGGAAAATTATTTTGGGCTCAAACATCAAAATTAATGGTATGCTCCATTCTATTGGAGGAATTACACAAGTCTCTTTCCTTTTTATTCTACAAATATAAACACTGACAAAAGATAAATTATAGCTTTAAATTTTGACTCTGTAAGACTGAGAAACTAAGCCAAAATGATGTTTCTCTTTGAAAATTAGCATTTTTTTTTTAAATTTCAGTTGATGTGTTTTTCTCAGGAAGGCAACCAAAGAAAGTTTGGTAGAAACCAGCAGCAATATTACAAAGAATCTGATGTCAGTCAGCAGGTTGATGGCCGAACAGGTGAAACAGAGTGAGGACACCATCAGCACTCTGGGTAAAAACACATTCTCTTTCCTGCAGATGTTTTTTATACGGCAACAATATAAATGCAACACTTTCATTTTCTCTCTCATTTTCCATAAGATGAAGTAAAAAATCTGAGACTTCTTTTTTACACACAAAATGTTTATTTCTGTTCAACTTTGTTCACAAATTTGATCAAATCTGTGTTCATGAGTATGTCACCTTTGCTGGCATAAACCATCCAACAAACACAATTATTGCATGTGTCACAATCAAAGCCCACTCCAAAATGTGGGATTGATCTGTGTGTGGAGAAAAGATTATGTTGTTTTGCCCCTGTCTTAAAGTAACCCTCACTAATTGCACGAATTTGTTTTGTAGCCACTAACGACTGGGAGTGAAGCATGCTGGGGTCATTCTGAACTGGGAGTGAAGAGCTGGGGTTATTATGTTTTTGCAAGAGGAAATAACTTTCAGATGCCTGTTGATTAAAGGAATTATGTGCGCCAGGGAGTTTGAGATGGCCACTCACCCTCCCTTCGCGCACACACTAGAAAAGAGGGGGCAGAGCCATGCTCCGATAGAGTCTGCTGCGGGTTACGTACGAACGCCCAGCCGGTTGACAAGCGCACTCTGCCGAAGGTGTTGGCTCTCCACCTTAAAGGCGTCACGGTAAGAGAGAAAGAGATATTTTATGCGCTGCAACCACTTGTGTTTGATGTAACTGCTTTTGTGGGGAATAAATATGCGCCTGTTTGTTCTAGCAAAATGCAGTCTGTGTGATCATTTCTGTGTGCCGATCTGACCGAACCTTGTTTCAAAACAATCTGAAAACTGATCTTTATTAGGTGAAGATGCTTGGATGTGGTGTTCCTGAGCAGCATGGTTACATGTAGATTGCAGTTGTGAGACTAGTTGGAAATTATGTTTTGGCTTGTGGTAGTAAAATGAACAATGAAATCACAGGCGACAGCTCTGGAGAACGTTCCTGTAGTCAGCTTGCTGCTTCCTTGAAATGTGTGTCATTTGTGCTGTTGTGTTGTGTGGTAAAACTGGACATATTAGAGTGTGTTTTAATTCTGACTGGTCCACCACAGTCTACACATGTGCAATAATCATGCTGTTTAATCAGCATCATGAGATGCCACACCTGCCAGATGGATGGATTACATTGAGAGTGAGAGACATAATCAAAAAAAAAAAAAAAAAAAAAAAATCCAGAAATCACAATGTATGATTTTTTAAATAATTTATTTGTATGTTACTGCTGCAAATAAATATTTGAACACCTACCAACCAGCAAGAATTCTGGCTCTCACAGACCTGTTAATTTTTCTTTAAGAAGCCCTCTTATTCTGCACTCTTTACCTATATTAATTGCACCTGTTTGAACTTGTTACCTGTATAAAAGACATTGTTCACACACTCAATCACACTCCAACCTGTCCACTGTAGCCAAGACCAAAGAGCTGTCTAAGGACACCAGGGACAAAACTGTAGACCTGCACAAGGCTGGGATGGACTACAGGACAACAGGCAAGCAGCTTGATAGAAGACAACAGCTGTTATGATTATTTATTACAAAGTGGAAGAAACACAAGATGACTGTCAATCTCCCTCGGTCTGGGATTCCATGCAAGATCTCACTTTGTGGGGTAAGTGTTGTGTGGGCCGCTGAAGAGGAGGTACTGCTGGCCCACCACCACCAGAGGGCGCCCTGCCTGGAGTGCGGGCTCCAGGCACCAGAGGGCGCTGCCGCCTTATGGGAGCAGCCTGGGTGACAGCTGTCACCCATCACTGGACACAGCTGTTCCACTCAGCACAGAGGTATATCAGGAGGACGGCGTCTCCACCTCAGTGCCGAGATATCGCCTTTAGACTGAGGTAACGTTCTCTGCATTTATATTCTGACTAACTAGCTAAAAGACTTGTTAAACCTTTTCAGGACAGCTGATTACTGAAAGCTAAATTGCTTGGATAAGTACTCACCTGCCTGCCATATTGTGACTAGAGGTGGAGGCGGCTTCTCCCCTCTCCGTTACTGGGTGCTGTCGCATCCACGCCTGTGTTGTTGCTCTCTCCCGCCAGCAGTACCGGATCCGACGAGCGGAGGCAGTGGCCACCTGGGAATTCGGGACTTGGCGGTTCCAGTATTTCCAGGGTTCGGTGGCAGAGGAGATCTGGGTGGTTTCGGTTCGACTGAGACGGACGTCTCCTACCTTCGAGCCTGCCCACACGACACCAGCGGATTCGACCCCAAATTGTGATTGTTGTATTCATTGTGCTCGTTTCACAATAGTAAACCTTGTTATTCACCTTCCTCCATTGTCCGTTCATTGCGCCCCCTGTTGTGGGTCCGTGTTCCTACACTTTCACAACAGTAAGGATGATTCTGAGAAAGCTCAGAACTACACAGGAGGACCTGGTCAATGACCTGAAGAGAGCTGGGACCACAGTCACAAAGATTACATCAGTAACACATGATGCTGTTATGGTTTAAAATCCTGCAGGGCAGCAAGGTCCCCGTGCTCAAGCCAGCACATGTCCAGGCCCGTTTGACATTTTACTCTGGGAGTGCTCTTCTGCAAAGAGGACAGGACGACTGCACCGTATTGAAGGGAGGATGGATGGGGTCATGTATTGCGAGATTTTGGTAAACAACCTCCTTCCCTCAGTAAGTGCATTGAAGATGGGTCATGGCTGGGTCTTCCAGCATGACAATGACCCCAAACACACAGCCAGGGCAACTAAGGAGGGGCTCTGTAAGAAGCATTTTAAGGTCCTGGAGTGGCCTGGCCAGTCTCCAGACCTGAACTCAATAGAAAATCTATGGAGGGAGCTGAAACTCCAAACCTGAAAGATCTAGACAAAATCTGTATGGAGTGGACCAAAATCCCTGCTGCAGTGTGTGAAAACCTGGTGAAAAACTAGAGGAAACGTTTGACCTCTGTAATTGCAAACAAAGGCTACTGTACCAAATATTAACATTGATTTTCACAGGTGTTCAAATACTTATTTGCAGCAGTAACATACAAATTATTAAAAAATCATACACAGTTTTTTCAGATTTTTTTTTTTTTAGATTATGTCTCTCACAGTGGACATGCACCTAAGATGAAAATTTCAGACCCCTCCATGATTTCTAAGTGGGAGAACTTGCAAAACCGCAGGATGTTCAAATACTTACTTTCCTCACTGTACTTCTGTGCAAAATTCAAGATAAAGTCTTTAGCAGGCATGAAACAAATCTAAGAGCTTTAATTTCAAAGCATGATTAATGGGATTGAGAAAAGTGTTGCATTTGTTCATAAAATAAAGTTTTTTTTTTTTTTTTAATCTTTGAAAATCAACTCCTTCCTGATTGTTCTATTCTGTTTTGCATCAAATTTTCCAAACACTTCTCCTGATAAACATTTCGCATTTCTGTTCCTCACCACAGCCACATCCTCGAGAACAGTGCAGGAAACCAATGAGGAGTTTAAAGCCATAACAGGAACCATCCATCTGGGGAGGAAACTGATCCTCAAGTACAACAGACGAGAGCTGACGGACAAGTTGCTGATTTTTCTGGCTCTGGCACTCTTCCTGTCAACCGTCCTCTACATCTTGAAGAAACGCCTCGTCCCCTTCCTTTAGGTCCCCAGCTCTTCTCTGCTCCAACTCCAAGAACTCTCGACCTCACTGAGGATGACAAAGAGCAGGTTTGGCGGGTCAGCAATACGCACTCAGATTAAAGAGCAGCACGTCAAGGAGCTGTTGGGTGCCGTCAGGCCACCACCTTGTTGAACAGTGTGGAATTTCATAGCAAATTAATGGTGTAAAAGTCAGAACCTTAATGTTTCTCCACAGAGGAACAATCCTTCAGCTGATGGGACAATAACATCAAACAAGGTGACAACAATCAACAGGTTTAAACATCATCAGGTGTTAAAACTGAACCAGTCACACCGTGCAATAATCTTCAATTTAATCAGTGTCAAATTACTGTGTGTGTGTGTTAGTTTTATCTGCAGCGATCTACCAAAGCTGAATGTTTCTGCAGTACCTTTCTTCCATTCAGACTACTGAACCCGACACGTGTATGTTACTGACTCTGAGGGCAGCTGACATGTTTGTCATTATTGATGATGTCTGAATAAAGTTGCATACTTCCCAGCATTCTAAAGGGTGAATTATTACGATAAGTAAAGAAAGAAAGGACGGACTCCTTACCAAGTGTTCCAATACTTTTGGAGGGCACTGGATCCTAACCTTATGATGAGTGCAAAATGAGTGTGGTATTATTACTGTTTTCTTTAATAATGTTTAATTTTCACTGTTGCTGCACTTTGTTTCATAGTCATAACATAAATCATACTGATATGACAATATTGAGATATGATAATTTGGCCACACTGTACAGCCCTACTGTCAACTAGCTGAAAACTTTTAATATTAATTTACATCTACATTTAAAAAAATGCATAAAGTGGCAGGGGGTCAGCTGAATGGTAAAAAAAAGAAAAATATTTAAAAAGGTGGGGGGGGGGGGGCAGAGCCCCTCCAGAAGCTGAAAGGCAAAATAAGGAAAATGCTTGAAAAGGTGGCAGGTCGGGGGAGGGGGGGCACTACCCCCCCCCCCCCCCCCCCCCAGAAGCTGAAAGGTTTTAGTCATATTCATGCTCCCAAGAACCATTTTACTGAAAAAAGGTCTGAAGGACCAAGCATTCAGCACTGTCAAAACTATTCCATTTCTTAATCCAATTAACCAAATTTACCAAAACTAGAGCAACTCTTTAACTTTTGACCACTGTACAAACTGAACTTGACCTTTGTCACCATTCTTGCCATTTTTACCCAAAAACTCCATAACATACAGTCATAGATAGTCCAAACTATATATTTGGAATCTTTATGATCAAACAAGTAATGTGAGTAGTGTTCAATTGGATTGATTGGAGTATTTTTAAATGTTGACTCCTGTGTTATTCTTCAACTGACCCCTACCTGGCCACCTATTAAAAATTCAAGTGGCCAGTCAGGGTTTTTTTAAGTGTAGTGTCTAAGCTGTATTTATATTTGTATTTGATGCTTGTATCATCATTTGAAGGACTGTTTCAGTTATCTGCTGCACTAATAAGCCAACAAAGCATGAACCAGCTGCTGTCTGTTAGCTTAAACGTGTATATGTAAGGCAGCCCAAATTAAAGAGAAATGCTACTTTTAACAAACCAGACCTCATTTCTGGCATAAAATACGGTCGTTTTCTCACAAATATAACTTTGGTGTGATCAGAAGTCCATAGTTCAAATGACGTGTTCATTTCAAATCTCAGGCAAGCATTTTTCTTCTACTAAGATGGATTTGAACTTTTTGTGGTACACAGCACCAACTACTGGACAGGAGGAACCTAGCAGTCAATGCGACTCAATAATTTCAAAATGTAGCTCTTTCAACCAGATGTGTGTGTCGTGACATGTCAATCATCTGTGTCCAATCAGATTTCAGGGGAGTCCAGTGAAACCCTGGCCTCCACTCTAGCTCTACCCATGCCAGGAAGTGTTTAACATTTGACATTTCCTGTTTCACTGTGACTGAAAATTTGGCACTTCCTGTGTGAGTGTGAGCTTCCCACTGAGTTCCCACGAGATTCCATGGGATCTCATCTGTCAATCCAGGAAATGATTCACATTTGAACATTTCCTATTTTACTGTGGATTAAAAATTTGGCACTTTCTGTTTAGGACTCCCTGTACCATGAGTATGCTTTGCTCATATTAATTTACATTTACATTAAAAAATGTTTAAAGCAGCAGGGGGTTAAAAGGGCTGTAATTAGGGGAGTCTGGGTGGTGGAGCCCCCCCCAAAAGAAGCTGAAAGGCAAAAAAGAAAAATGCTTTTAAAAGCTGAAAGGTTTTAGTCATGCTAATGCTCCCCTGAAGCATTTGCTCAAAAAAAAAAAAAAAACCGTCTGAAAGACCTAAATGACATGGTGAGATGCGGTCTGATCCTAAACAACCATATTTACTTGCAGTATAAATTAAAGGAGAAAATGTGTGAGAAATGTGAGAACCAGCTACTGTTATTTCTAAGTTGCTAACTGCCACGACCTCTCCCATTTGTCTCATCTTCCCCACTGGGAACCGAAAAAACCTGCACTTTTCACGACTGCTTCAGGGATTACTGCCGAAAACTAAACAGTATACTATTTTCCGTTAGAAGTGATGGTGTGGTTATTGTGCAATGGCAGGCTGTCCCCCGGAAGTGGTCAAATCCCTCGATATCACGCAGGGATTCAAACGAGACTGCGCTGCCCTGTGCACAAAGAACAGAGGATGACTCATTTTGGTGAGACATTAGGGGAAATCCACACTTTGTGTCCAATCACAGTGCACTGTTGGCATTTACAAATAAGCCAATTTTCGATTATGACTTGAGAATTCTCACGTTTGTCTTCACTGAGGGATAGGAAGCGCAGAAGTGCATTGTACAGAAGCTGGAAGATAAATAAATAAAAAGACACCTGATCAGGAGACACCTGATCTTGTGAGATCAAGCTCTCATAATTACGAGATCAGGGGTCTAAAGTTAATTATTTTTATAAAGTGAATGCAATGTGCTTCTGTATGGAAGACTGAAAAACCAAGTCAAAATGATAAATTTCTATTTGAAAATGAGCATAAAAAAAAAATTCAGTGTATGTGTTTTTCTCAGGAAAGCAACCAAAGAAAGTTTGGTAGAAACCAGCAGCAATATTACAAAGAATCTGATGTCAGTCAGCAGGTCGATGGCTAAACGTGAAACAGTGAGGACACCATCAGCACTCTGGGTGAAAACACATTCTCTTTCCAGCAGATGTTTCATACTCTGCAAAAATATAAACACAACACTTTCATTCCATAAACTGAAGTAAAAATTACTTTCTCTTTACACACAAAATGTATATTTCTGTCCATCTTTGTTCACAATTTTATCAAAATCTGTGTTCATGGTATTTCACCTTTGCCAGCATAAATGATATTCAATCTTCAATTTACTCAGTCAAATTACAGTGCATGTGTGCAGTTTCTACAGTCACAGCCACAGACGCCTAGCACTTCTTCAAAGTTGTCTGGGTGTCTTGGTGGCTTTCCTCACTCATTTCCTTCTTGCACTCAGTTTGTCACTCAGTTTTTGAGAACTGCTTCCTCCAGTCAGATTTACAGTTACAGTACCTTACTGTTTGTATTACTTCAACAAAACATTGATGGAAATGACATCCAAAACATAATCAGTGACTCAGAAATGTTCATGTATCCATCCCCTGACCTGTCTAAAGAAACTTGGCTGCAAAAGTGATGATTTCCTGTAAATTCATCAAGGGGTGCCAATAATTGTGTCCAGTCTACATTTTATGTTAGTATTTTTTTTTTTTTTGGTTAGTATTTTTACTTTTAAAAATATTTTGCTTAAACAAAATTGCTTTGTTTGCATTTATTTCTGACCACACAGTGCATCTGGAAAGTATTTACAGCTTCACTTTTCCCATTTTATGTTACAGCCTGATTCAAAACAGATTTATTTTTTCCTCAAAATTCTACACACAATACCCTATATATATATATATATATATATATATATATATATATATATATATATATATATATATATAAACTAAGAAATCACACGTCCATAAGTATTCACAACCTTTGCTATGAAGCTCAAAACTGAGCTCAGGTGCATCCTGAGCTTTTAAAATTTTTAAAATTCTTCTTCTTACTTATAAGGTTTTGAATAATCAGGTCCCATCTTATCTTAGGGACCTCATAGTACCATATCACCCCAATAGAGCGCTTCGCTCTCAGACTGCAGGCTTACTTGTAGTTCCTAGGGTTTGTAAGAGTAGAATGGGAGGCAGAGCCTTCAGCTTTCAGGCTCCTCTCCTGTGGAACCAGCTCCCAATTCAGATCAGGGAGACAGACACCCTCTCTACTTTTAAGATTAGGCTTAAAACTTTCCTTTTTGCTAAAGCTTATAGTTAGGGCTGGATCAGGTGACCCTGAACCATCCCTTAGTTATGCTGCTATAGACGTAGACTGCTGGGGGTTTCCCATGATGCACTGTTTCTTTCTCTTTTTGCTCTGTATGCACCACTCTGCATTTAATCATTAGTGATCGATCTCTGCTCCCCTCCACAGCATGTCTTTTTCCTGGTTCTCTCCCTCAGCCCCAACCAGTCCCGGCAGGAGACTGCCCCTCCCTGAGCCTGGTTCTGCTGGAGGTTTCTTCCTGTTAAAGGGGAGTTTTTCCTTCCCACTGTAGCCAGGTGCTTGCTCACAGGGGGTCGTTTTGACCGTTGGGGTTTTACATAATTATTGTATGGCCTTGCCTTACAATATAAAGCGCCTTGGGGCAACTGTTTGTGATTTGGCGCTATATAAAAAAATTGATTGATTGATTGATTGGTCCTGTTTCCACTGATATTTTGAGAAGCTTGATTTACTCTTTGTATTTGAAACAGCATAAACAAATTAAAATGCATGAAATGCCAAGGGGACGAATACTTTTGCAAGCCACTGTATATACTGATTTTTGTTGAGTAGGCAACAGTGCCTGTGGTGCCAGTGACTGTGTGCTCACCTCAGTAATGGATTCCATTTTGATACTATTCTGTTTTTTCTGGTTCCTGTTTCTTCAGCTTTGTTAAAACTTTGTAAAAACCTTGTAACTATTAGAAATGCTTAAGCAGTGGGTCAACCCTCGGAGTCTGGTCTGCTTGGGGTTTCTTGCTCATCATCAGAGGGAGATTTTCCTGATTACTGTTTCCTGTCTGCTCGGTCAGGGGGGTTAGTAAGGTTAGACGTGACTCGTGTGAAGCGCCTTGAGGCAGCTTTGTTGTGGTTTGCCGTTATATGAGACATTCCAGAATTATATATGATGATATTTAAAATACTTTAGTCCAAAATAACAAAATATATCACATAACCTGCCAATTAAACTGTCATAAAGCAAAATATAATTTGCTGGAAAGAAATTGTCTTTACATAATTAAATATACTGAATAGGTGTAAAATACCCCTAAAAATGAGGTTTTTCTCTTGTCCCCACCTCCTGGTGACAACCTTTTACATCAATTTTAATGTCAATCAATCAATCAATTTTATTTATATAGCACCAAATCACAACAAACAGTTGCCCCAAGGCGCTTTATATTGTAAGGCAAAGCCATACAATAATTACGGAAAAACCCCAACGGTCAAAACGATCCCCTGTGAGCAAGCACTTGGCAACAGTGGGAAGGAAAAACTCCCTTTTAACAGGAAGAAACCTCCAGCAGAACCAGGCTCAGGGAGGGGCAGTCTTCTGCTGGGACTGGTTGGGGCTGAGGGAGAGAACCAGGAAAAAGACATGCTGTGGAGGGGAGCAGAGATCAATCACTAATGATTAAATGCAGAGTGGTGCATACAGAGCAAAAAGAGAAAGAAACACACAGTGCATTATGGGAACCCCCCAGCAGTCTAAGTCTATAGCAGCATAACTAAGGGATGGTTCAGGGTCACCTGATCCAGCCCTAACTATAAGCTTTAGCAAAAAGGAAAGTTTTAAGCCTAATCTTAAAAGTAGAGAGGGTGTCTGTCTCCCTGATCCGAATTGGGAGCTGGTTCCAGAGGAGAGGAGCCTGAAAGCTGAAGGCTCTGCCTCCCATTCTACTCTTAAAAGCCCTAGGAACTACAAGTAAGCCTGCAGTCTGAGAGCGAAGCGCTCTATTGGGGTGATATGGTACTATGAGGTCCCTAAGATAAGATGGGACCTGATTATTCAAAATCTTATAAGTAAGAAGAAGAATTATAAATTCTATTCTAGAATTAACAGGAAGCCAATGAAGAGAAGCCAATATGGGTGAAATATGCTCTCTCCTTCTAGTCCCTGTCAGTACTCTAGCTGCAGCATTTTGAATTAACTGAAGGCTTTTCAGGGAACTTTTAGGACAACCTGATAATAATGAATTACAATCCAGTCCAGCCTAGAGGAAATAAATGCATGAATTAGTTTTTCAGCATCACTCTGAGACAAGACCTTTCTAATTTTAGAGATATTGCGCAAATGCAAAAAAGCAGTCCTACATACGAGTATTTGTTTAATATGCGCATTGAATGACATATCCTGATCAAAAATGACTCCAAGATTTCTCACAGTATTACTAGAGGTCAGGGTAATGCCATCCAGAGTAAGGATCTGGTTAGACACCATGTTTCTAAGATTTGTGGGGCCAAGTACAATAACTTCAGTTTTATCTGAGTTTAAAAGCAGGAAATTCGAGGTCATCCATGTCTTTATGTCTGTAAGACAATCCTGCAGTTTAGCTAATTGGTGTGTGTCCTCTGGCTTCATGGATAGATACAGCTGGGCATCATCTGTGTAACAATGAAAATTTAAGCAATGCTGTCTAATAATACTGCCTAAGGGAAGCATGTATAAAGTGAATAAAATTGGTCCTAGCACAGAACCTTGTGGAACTCCATAATTAACCTTAGTCTGTGAAGAAGATTCCCCATTTACATGAACAAATTGTAATCGATTAGATAAATATGATTCAAACCACTGCAGCGCAGTGCCTTTAATACCTATAGCATGCTCTAATCTCTGTAATAAAATTTTATGGTCAACAGTATCAAAAGCAGCACTGAGGTCTAACAGGACAAGCACAGAGATGAGTCCACTGTCCGAGGCCATAAGAAGATCATTTGTAACCTTCACTAATGCTGTTTCTGTACTATGATGAATTCTAAACCCTGACTGAAACTCTTCAAATAGACCATTCCTCTGCAGATGATCAGTTAGCTGTTTTACAACTACCCTTTCAAGAATTTTTGAGAGAAAAGGAAGGTTGGAGATTGGCCTATAATTAGCTAAGATAGCTGGGTCAAGTGATGGCTTTTTAAGTAATGGTTTAATTACTGCCACCTTAAAAGCCTGTGGTACATAGCCAACTAATAAAGATAGATTGATCATATTTAAGACCGAAGCATTAATTAATGGTAGGGCTTCCTTGAGCAGCCTGGTAGGAATGGGGTCTAATAGACATGTTGATGGTTTGGAGGAAGTAACTAATGAAAATAACTCAGACAGAACAATTGGGGAGAAAGAGTCTAACCAAATACCAGCATCACTGAAAGCAGCCAAGGAGAACGATATGTTTTTGGGATGGTTATGAGTAATTTTTTCTCTAATAGTTAAAATTTTATTAGCAAAGAAAGTCATGAAGTCATTACTAGTTAAAGTTAAAGGAATACTCGGCTCAATAGATATCTTAGATCTTGTTCTGACTTATGGTATGGAAATAGAAGACTTAACAGTATTCCCTGAAAACTCCCTTCTGTCTGATCATTTCTTAATAACATTTACATTTACTCTGATGGACTACCCAGCAGTGGGGAATAAGTTTCATTACACTAGAAGTCTTTCAGAAAGCGCTGTAACTAGGTTTAAGGATGTGATTCCTTCTTTATGTTCTCTAATGCCATATACCAACACAGTGCAGAGTAGCTACCTAAACTCTGTAAGTGAGATAGAGTATCTCGTCAATAGTTTTACATCCTCATTGAAGACAACTTTGGATGCTGTAGCTCCTCTAAAAAAGAGAGCTTTAAATCAGAAGTGCCTGACTCCGTGGTATAACTCACAAACTCATAGCTTAAAGCAGATAACCCGTAAGTTGGAGAGGAAATGGCGTCTCACTAATTTAGAAGATCTTCACTTAGCCTGGAAAAAGAGTCTGTTGCTCTATAAAAAAGCCCTCCGTAAAGCTAGGACATCTTTCTACTCATCACTAATTGAAGAAAATAAGAACAACCCCAGGTTTCTTTTCAGCACTGTAGCCAGGCTGACAAAGAGTCAGAGCTCTATTGAGCTGAGTATTCCATTAACTTTAACTAGTAATGACTTCATGACTTTCTTTGCTAACAAAATTTTAACTATTAGAGAAAAAATTACTCATAACCATCCCAAAGACGTATCGTTATCTTTGGCTGCTTTCAGTGATGCCGGCATTTGGTTAGACCCTTTCTCTCCGATTGTTCTGTCTGAGTTATTTTCATTAGTTACTTCATCCAAACCATCAACATGTTTATTAGACCCGATTCCTACCAGGCTGCTCAAGGAAGCCCTACCATTATTTAATGCTTCGATCTTAAATATGATCAATCTATCTTTGTTAGTTGGCTATGTACCACAGGCTTTTAAGGCGGCAGTAATTAAACCATTACTTAAAAAGCCATCACTTGACCCAGCTATCTTAGCTAATTATAGGCCAATCTCCAACCTTCCTTTTCTCTCAAAAATTCTTGAAAGGGTAGTTGTAAAACAGCTAACTGATCATCTGCAGAGGAATGGTCTATTTGAAGAGTTTCAGTCAGGTTTTAGAATTCATCATAGTACAGAAACAGCATTAGTGAAGGTTACAAATGATCTTCTTATGGCCTCGGACAGTGGACTCATCTCTGTGCTTGTTCTGTTAGACCTCAGTGCTGCTTTTGATACTGTTGACCATAAAATTTTATTACAGAGATTAGAGCATGCCATAGGTATTAAAGGCACTGCGCTGCGGTGGTTTGAATCATATTTGTCTAATAGATTACAATTTGTTCATGTAAATGGGGAATCTTCTTCACAGACTAAAGTTAATTATGGAGTTCCACAAGGTTCTGTGCTAGGACCAATTTTATTCACTTTATACATGCTTCCCTTAGGCAGTATTATTAGACGGCATTGCTTAAATTTTCATTGTTACGCAGATGATACCCAGCTTTATCTATCCATGAAGCCAGAGGACACACACCAATTAGCTAAACTGCAGGATTGTCTTACAGACATAAAGACATGGATGACCTCTAATTTCCTGCTTTTAAACTCAGATAAAACTGAAGTTATTGTACTTGGCCCCACAAATCTTAGAAACATGGTGTCTAACCAGATCCTTACTCTGGATGGCATTACCCTGACCTCTAGTAATACTGTGAGAAATCTTGGAGTCATTTTTGATCAGGATATGTCATTCAAAGCGCATATTAAACAAATATGTAGGACTGCTTTTTTGCATTTACGCAATATCTCTAAAATCAGAAAGGTCTTGTCTCAGAGTGATGCTGAAAAACTAATTCATGCATTTATTTCCTCTAGGCTGGACTATTGTAATTCATTATTATCAGGTTGTCCTAAAAGTTCCCTAAAAAGCCTTCAGTTAATTCAAAATGCTGCAGCTAGAGTACTGACGGGGACTAGAAGGAGAGAGCATATCTCACCCATATTAGCCTCTCTTCATTGGCTTCCTGTTAATTCTAGAATAGAATTTAAAATTCTTCTTCTTACTTATAAGGTTTTGAATAATCAGGTCCCATCTTATCTTAGGGACCTCGTAGTACCATATCACCCCAATAGAGCGCTTCGCTCTCAGACTGCAGGCTTACTTGTAGTTCCTAGGGTTTGTAAGAGTAGAATGGGAGGCAGAGCCTTCAGCTTTCAGGCTCCTCTCCTGTGGAACCAGCTCCCAATTCAGATCAGGGAGACAGACACCCTCTCTACTTTTAAGATTAGGCTTAAAACTTTCCTTTTTGCTAAAGCTTATAGTTAGGGCTGGATCAGGTGACCCTGAACCATCCCTTAGTTATGCTGCTATAGACGTAGACTGCTGGGGGGTTCCCATGATGCACTGTTTCTTTCTCTTTTTGCTCTGTATGCACCACTCTGCACTTAATCATTAGTGATCGATCTCTGCTCCCCTCCACAGCATGTCTTTTTCCTGGTTCTCTCCCTCAGCCCCAACCAGTCCCAGCAGAAGACTGCCCCTCCCTGAGCCTGGTTCTGCTGGAGGTTTCTTCCTGTTAAAAGGGAGTTTTTCCTTCCCACTGTAGCCAAGTGCTTGCTCACAGGGGGTCGTTTTGACCGTTGGGGTTTTACATAATTATTGTATGGCCTTGCCTTACAAAATAAAGCGCCTTGGGGCAACTGTTTGTTGTGATTTGGCGTTATATAAAAAAAATTGATTGATTGATTGATTGAATAGAGCTCTGACTCTTTGTCAGCCTGGCTACAGTGCTGAAAAGAAACATGGGGTTGTTCTTATTTTCTTCAATTAGTGATGAGTAGTAAGATGTCCTAGCTTTACGGAGGGCTTTTTTATAGCGTAACAGACTCTTTTTCCAGGCTAAGTGAAGATCTTCTAAATTAGTGAGACGCCATTTCCTCTCCAACTTACGGGTTATCTGCTTTAAGCTGCGAGTTTGTGAGTTATACCATGGAGTCAGGCACTTCTGATTTAAGGCTCTCTTTTTCAGAGGAGCTACTATTGACGAGATAATCTATCTCACTCACAGAGTTTAGGTAGCTACTCTGCCCTGTGTTGGTATATGGAATTGGTGAACATAAAGAAGGAATCATATCCTTAAGCCTAGTTACACTTTCTGAAAGACTTCTACTGTAATGAAACTTATTCCCCACTGCTGGGTAGTCCATCAGAGTAAATGTAAATGTTATTAAGAAATGATCAGACAGAAGGGGGTTTTCAGGGAATACTGTTAAGTCTTCAATTTCCATACCATAAGTCAGAACAAGATCTAAGGTATGATTAAAGTGGTGGGTGGACTCATTTACATTTTGAGCAAAGCCAATCAAGTCTAACATTAGATTAAATGCAGTGTTGAGGCTGTCATTCTCAGCATCTGTGTGGATGTTAAAATCGGCCACTATAATTATCTTATCTGAGCTAAGCACTAAGTCAGACAAAAGGTCCGAAAATTCACAGAGAAACTCACAGTAACGACCAGTTGGACGATAGATAACAACAAATAAAACTGGTTTTTGGGACTTCCAATTTGGATGGACAAGACTAAGAGTCAAGCTTTCAAATGAATTAAAGCTCTGTCTGGGTTTTTGATTAATTAATAAGCTGGAGTGGAAGATTGCTGCTAATCCTCCGCCTCGGCCCATGCTATGAGCGTTCTGACAGTTAGTGTGACTCGGGGGTGTTGACTCATTTAAACTAACATATTCATCCTGCTGTAACCAGGTTTCTGTAAGGCAGAATAAATCAATATGTTGATCAATTATTATATCATTTACTAACAGGGACTTAGAAGAGAGAGATCTAATGTTTAATAGACCACATTTAACTGTTTTAGTCTGTGGTGCAGTTGAAGGTGCTGTATTATTTTTCTTTTTGAATTTTTATGCTTAAATAGATTTTTGCTGGTTATTGGTGGTCTGGGAGCAGGCACTGTCTCTACGGGGATGGGGTAATGAGGGGATGGCAGGGGGAGAGAAGCTGCAGAGAGGTGTGTAATACTACAACTCTGCTTCCTGGTCCCAACCCTGTATAGTCACGGTTTGGAGGGTTTAATAAAATTGGTCAGATTTCTAGAAATGAGAGCTGCTCCATCCAAAGTGGGACGGATGCCGTCTCTCCTAACAAGACCAGGTTTTCCCCAGAAGCTTTGCCAATTATCTATGAAGCCCACCTCATTTTTTGGACACCACTCAGACAGCCAGCAATTCAGGGAGAACATGCAGCTAAACATGTCACTCCCGGTCCGATTGGGGAGGGGCCCAGAGAAAACTACAGAGTCCGACATTGTTTTTGCAAAGTTACACACCGATTCAATGTTAATTTTAGTGACCTCCGATTGGCATAACCGGGTGTCATTACTGCCGACGTGAATTACAATCTTACCAAATTTACGCTTAGCCTTAGCCAGCAGTTTCAAATTTCCTTCAATGTCGCCTGCTCTGGCCCCCGGAAGACAATTGACTATGGTTGCTGGTGTCGCTAACTTCACATTTCTCAAAACAGAGTCGCCAATAACCAGAGTTTGTTCCTTGGCGGGTGTGTCGCCGAGTGGGGAAAAACTGTTAGAAATGTGAACGGGTTGGCGGTGTACACGGGGCTTCTGTTTAGAACTACGCTTCCTCCTCACAGTCACCCAGACGGCCTGCTTTCCCGGCTGCTCGGGATCTGCCGGAGGGGAACTAAATAGTATAAATATCTAAAATAAGTCTTGAATTAATTGTCTTCTGTTGTATTTTCATTACTTGAATCTATTGTACCTGTAAAAAACAACAAAAAATGAATAAAACATATTTTGAATACTATTTATTGTGCTATGAAGTTGTATCCCTGAATGTGCACGCAACCCTGTTACCCCCCAGCTAACACGGAACGTCCTTGCAACGTTGCTGGGAGGTTACATTTTCGTTGCACAATTGGGAACGTTCTGTCAACCTCCTGGCAACTTCCATCAGGAACGTTTACTTGTTACAGTTTTTGGACGTTTCTTTGGAACGTTGTACTTACGTTGAGGGGACCTTCTATTAACTACATAATTCACCAGCCTTATCAATCTATATATTGATTGATAAGGCTGGTGAATTGGTATTGTAAATTTAAATAAAGTGATTCCTGTATTTTCTTTCTTAACACTTATATTTTATAACTTGCTTAATTTTCCGAAAGTTTTCATTCGCAGGGATACTTTAGTAGGGCTACCACCCCGATGATAGTCTAGTCCGGATTGACCGGTCGATCGCATGAGGGGGGGAACTCCCGCGGTTCATTCTATCTGCGCATGCGCAGGGTCAAGAGGTCGTGAGGAGCTACAGTGGAGAGTGACGCGAGCGTATAATGGCAGAGGAAAAAGATCCCAAACTCATTTTCATCCAGAGTGGGAGGAAGATTATTTTTTCGTTTATTCAAATGGAAAATCCATCTGCCTTATCTGCAATGCAAACGTGGCATTACCGAAGAAAGGGAATTTGGAGCGGCATTTTAAGACGATCCACAAGAGCTACGATGCTAGCTTCCCGGCTAAAAGCCGGCTTGCAGCACAACAGGCCGTTTTCCCCGCGGACAAATACCACCAGTAAGGCTGCAACCACAGCTTCTTATCGTGCCAGCCGTGTTCTGGCAAAAAGAAAGAAATCATTCAAGGATGGTGAAATTGTGAAAGAAGCTTTCATGGAAGCTGCAGATGTGCTCTTTGCCGACTTTAAAAATCAGGAGATCGTGTCTGCAGGATGTGCAGCTCTCAAGAAAGTCTGTTGCACGACGATGCGAGTTAATGGCGGAGGATATTGATCGGCAACTGAGGAATGATATTGAGGTATGTGAGTTATTCTCTGCAATTCGAATCCACTGATAACTGTGGACGTGGCTCAGCTATGTGTATTTATTAGAATGTTTTTTGACAACATGAATGTAAAAGAACTGCTGAGCATTTTACCTTTGAAAGGCCACACGAGAGGCACAGATATGTTTCAGGTTTTTATGGAATTTGTTAATAAGAGCCAGCTGCCCCTCTACAAACTCATTTCTATAACCGAGCTGCCAGCTCGATGCCATCTTAATAATGTATTTATACAAACAACCATGTCATCAAATTTCATTGCATGAGAGGCCTATTAACTGATCGAGTAGTTCTGTTGTGTTTATATATGTGTTCCTGTTTTCAGCAGCATTGTAGCTGTTTCATGTATACTAAACTTGAAGCAACTTTGTAACAGATGGTACGCATCAACGACTCGACAGACTGGAGTCAAAGGTGGACGGCATACTACAACTACTGGTGAGGAATCAGGCTGCTGAAGAAGCTGCAGGCCAGACTTAAAACAACGGAGGAGCTGGACCAATTCAGCAAAACGCTGGAGGACCAGGAGTTTAGGACAGTGGTAAATTATTGTTCCTAACACTTTTGCAGAAGTGGTTATTTTCCTAAAAGTTGCATATTGCCATTGCACACATACTTCTTTTTACTCTGTCATAGGTGAATCTGCTGAAGCAGCTATCTGGATCAATGCTGAACTCCTTTGCCAGGACGATGCTCGGTGAAATTGGGATGTGGCAGTTGTGGGCTGGCGTCAGCCTCAAAGGATGGAAAGGGAAGAAAGCCCTGCAGCCTCTCACTCTCTAGAGTTTTGAAGCATAAGTTATCAAGGTGTCTCACTGCATCATTTAATTTTAGTTAGCAGTTAAAAAGAATTTTATCATTTCTCTAGTTAAAAAAGAGGAAAATACAAGACCGTTTTTTATTTTGTTTTTGTGACAGAAGCCTTCAGCAACAAGATGGAAATTTTACCAGATGCTATCGATGATGCGTTAACTGAAACACTGCGCCATGCAGCAAAGAGGGTAAGTAGTTAAACTTTTATGGCACCAGCAACTCACAGGTGACTTGTACTAGCACCATGGCCACACCTAGTCATTCCCTTCAATCAAATCCCAGTCCAGTGTTGACTCCCAGTTCAGTGTTGACTGTTTCAAGAGTAAAGACCGTGACCGGTTCACATGCACCCCAGCTCTTTGGAGCAATCTCTCTCTCTCTCTCAATCCGTTCCTCACATTTTGTGTTCTCTTTCCGCAAACATCTTAAAACCTATCTGTGTGGGCTCACCTTCCCTCCATAGTGTAACTGTCACTTGGCTGTGTTGACAATTGGAATTCATTCATTCATTATTGGTTTATTTGACAGGGACAGTGCATATTAATGAACGTACAATTGTTTATAGACAGTATATATACGAGGTCTGTCAGTAAAGTATAGGTCTTTTTTATTTTTTTCAAAAACTAAATGGATTTCATTCATATGTTTTTACGTCAGACATGCTTGAACCCTCGTGCGCATGCGTGAGTTTTTCCACGCCTGTCGGTGACGTCATTCGCCTGTGAGCACTCCTTGTGGGAGGAGTCGTCCAGCCCCTCGTCGGAATTCCTTTGTCTGAGAAGTTGCTGAGAGACTGGCGCTTTGTTTGATCAAAAATTTTTCTAAACCTGTGAGGCACATCGAAGTGGGCACGGTTCGAAAAATTAGCTGGTTTTCGTTGAAAATTTTAGCGGCTGATGAGAGATTTTGAGGTGATACTGTCGCTTTAAGGACTTCCCATGGAGCGGGACGTCGCGCAGCGCTCCCAGGTGCCGTCGTCAGCCTGTTTCAAGCTGAAAACCTCCACATTTCAGGCTCTATTGATCCAGGACGTCGTGAGAGAACAGAGAAGTTTCAGAAGAAGTCGGTTTCAGCATTTTATCCGGATATTCCACTGTTAAAGGAGATTTTTTTTTTAATGAAAGACGTGCGGACGGATTGCAGCATCGGCTCGCAGCCGCCGCGATGCTCCGCCACAGGAAAAACACCTCTGTTGGAAGCCTTAAGGACAAGTTGGAACATGCCCAACTGTTAAACAATTTCTCAGATACTCACTCCACTGAAAGCCATCAAAAGCCGCCTGGATTTTACAAATGGTTATCAACACGGGGGTGTTTTTCCTGTGCCGCCACACCGCGCCGGCTGCATCCCGACGCGCGGACCTGTCCGCACGTCTTTCATTAAAAAAAATCTCCTTTAACAGTGGAATATCCGGATAAAATGCTGAAATAAAAATATATATATATATATATGCGTCATCTGCATACATTTGCATATTTAGTTCAGAGCACACATCGGGGAGATCATTTCTATACAGAAAGAATAATAGAGGGGCTAATATTGAGCCTTGTGGAAGACCAACATAACTAGGGAGATACGAGGATGTGGCACCATCCACAACAACACGCTGCTTTCTGTTCGAAAGATAGGATTGAAACCATTGAATAGTATCCTCTGAAAAATTAAAATATGAATTGTAAAAATTGAGATATTGAATTAAGGATTCTGCATATTAATACATGGACTGGTTGAGCGCCCTTGAACTTCACTGTGCTGAGGGGACTGGCACTATAGAAGTTATTGTATAGTATTTTTATGAATGGTTTTCTTGGTTTTTTTTAGGCAAAGAAGGAGGATGAAAGAATTGGTACTGGTGTTAATGCTGACTCAGATGCTGGGGTGGATGAAGCCATGGGCGACGATGTGGATGCCGATGCCATGGGTGACGATGTGGATGCCGATGCCATGGACCATTGTGTAGTGAATGATGACGCCATGGACGGCAGTGCCATGAGTGATGATGCCACAATTAGTCATGGGTCAGATGAGAAGTGATTCATTTTATACTGAGAACTTATGCCTCCCCCTCTGTAAGGTACGGGTGAGACATGAAATAAGTGCCCAATTTTCCTTGCACAACTTTTTTCCTGGATGCCATGATCATCAACTCGACTGGTCTGACGCTATGTTTGTTTTGATCCACCTTTGTGATCCACCCACCATTGTGGGAACAAATCAAAAGCTGTGTTCACCACGGGGACACATTCAGCACTATTCAGGATTATTTGAGGGTTTTTTTTTTTTTTAACCGATGACGAACAATGCGTAAAAAAATCTGACCGAGGCAACTACATCGGTCCAAACCGGTCTGGATCCGGGACTGATGTTGCTTAAAGGGTGGGCGGTGGAGACATCTTCAGTTTTTGTTTAACGTTGACCCTTCTAGTTCATTTTATACTGAGAACTTATCCATGGCTTAATGCTATTGTAACTGTAATAATACTGGATGATGTCACCTGGCTTAGTACCTGAGAGATTGGAGTGTATTTTACCTGTTTCTATGACTGTATTATTTTATGTGTTTATTTATTTATGTAAGGTAAATTATTCTGTTGAAGTTTTATTGCACTGAAGTCACTGATTGAGAAAAGAAATTTCATTTTCTAGTGTATACAATTGCACAGTGAAAATAACAACAAAATCTTTAAACCTTAGTCATGGGTCACATCACGGATGAGAACTGATCCCTGGCTTAATGCTATTGTAATTGTAATAATACTGGAGGGCGGATGAGAACTGTCCATGGCTTAATGCATTGCTATTGTAATAATACTTCTAAAGTAATAAACTTGCAATTTACAGACTCATGCAATGTTCAGCTAGCTTTTGTTCATTAGGTAGATGTATTAGCATTGATTTGCAACCGTTACTAAAATTATATAACATGGTTATTATCATAGTTAACAGGGTGTTTATGGTTAAAGATGTTTAGTTAAATGATACAAATGAATTTGTGTACTTTAATGTATTTACATATGAATATCTTTTACATTATTAAAATATTTACATATTTAAAAAATAAAATATTTAAAAAAATCTGTCACTGGGTGTTTACGTCATATTTATCTAAAGTTCATCTGAGCAATAATGTTGCAACTCAATTTGCAACCCTGTTACAAAAGTATTTTTATTAAAGTAATAGTAAATAATGGTACATAAGTTTGTCATAACACAAAGATTAAAGCTACTGTCCGTAGATTAGTCCTTAATGATTATATGCACAATGTATTTGAGCATATATTTAGACACTGGGAATATTCAACAAACCATATG
This sequence comes from Thalassophryne amazonica, assembly GCF_902500255.1. NCBI lineage: Eukaryota > Metazoa > Chordata > Actinopteri > Batrachoidiformes > Batrachoididae > Thalassophryne > Thalassophryne amazonica. Next base: position 59,103,430 of record NC_047111.1, read on the forward strand.
TCACTGCTGGAATATCAGATATTTTAGACGTTAATAGTTAAATTAACACATATAATGTATATATCAACAGTCTTGCCTAAAATTATATGACTATTCAGAGTAAACTTACTTCCTTTTATTGAATGAAATATAATTTACTGAAAAATATTTTTAAATATCCTTTTTCCAGACCATATTATTTTTGTAACAGGGTTGCGTGGATACATACACACAGCAAATAAAACATATGTGGTGGAAAAAAGTACCATTGATGGATGAGCTTGACAAATCATATAATTTAGTAGTTTATGACCCGTATTTCTTAAATATACAACATAAGATTTCTCACTAATTTAGAAGATCTTCACTTAGCCTGGAAAAAGTGTCTGTTGCTCTATAAAAAAAGCCCTCCGTAAAGCTAGGACATCTTACTACTCATCACTAATTGAAGAAAATAAGAACAACCCCAGGTTTCTTTACAGCACTGTAGCCAGGCTGACAAAGAGTCAGAGCTCTATTGAGCCGAGTATTCCTTTAACTTTAACTAGTAATGACTTCATGACATTCTTTGCTAATAAAATTTTAACTATTAGAGAAAAAAAAATACTCATAACCATCCCAAAGACATATTCTCTTTGGCTGCTTTCAGTGATGCCGGTATTTGGTTAGACTCTAGCTCTCAGATTGTTCTGAGTTATTTTCATTAGTTACTTCCTCCAAACCATCAACATGTCTATTAGACCCCATTTCTACCAGGCTGCTCAAGGAAGCCCTACAATTAATTAATGCTTCAATCTTAAATATGATCAATCTATCTTTATTAGTTGGCTATGTAACACAGGCTTTTAAAGTGGCAGTACTTAAACTATTACTTAAAAAACCATCACTTGACCCAGCTATCTTAGCTAATTATAGGCCAATCTCCAACCTTCCTTTTCTCTCACATTTTGGAAAGGGTAGTTGTAAAACAGCTAACTGATCATCTGCAGAGGAATGGTCTATTTGAAGAGTTTCAGTCGGGGTTTAGAATTCATTGCACAGAAACAGCATTAGTGAAGGTTACAAATGATCTTCTTATGGCCTCAGACAGTGGACTCATCTCTGTGCTTGTCCTGTTAGACCTCAGTGCTGCTTTTGATACTGCTGACCATAAAATTTTATTAGAGATTAGAGCATGCCATAGGTATTAAAGGCACTGCGCTACGGTGGTTTGAATCATATTTATCTAATAGATTACAATTTGTTCATGTAAATGGGGAGTCTTCTTCACAGACTAAGGTTAATTATGGAGTTCCACAAGGTTCTGTGCTAGGACCAATTTTATTCACTTTATACATGCTTCCCTTAGGTAGTATTATTAGACAGCATTGCTTAAATTTTCATTTACGCAGATAATACCCAGCTTTATCTATCCATGAAGCCAGAGGACACACACCAATTAGCTAAACTGCAGGATTGTCTTACAGACATAAAGACATGGATGACCTCTAATTTCCTGCTTTTAAACTCATATCTTAGAAACATGGTGTCTAACCAGATCCTTACTCTGGATGGCATTACCCTGACCTCTAGTAATGTGAGAAATCTTGGAGTCATTTTTGATCAGGATATGTCATTCAATGCGCATATTAAACAAATATGTAGGACTGCTTTTTTGCATTTACGCAGTATCTCTAAAATTAGAAAGGTCTTGTCTCAGAGTGATGCTGAAAAACTAATTCATGCATTTATTTCCTCTAGGCTGGACTATTGTAATTCATTATTATCAGGTTGTCTTAAAAGTTCCCTGAAAAGCCTTCAGTTAATTCAAAATGCTGCAGCTAGAGTACTGACGGTGACTAGAAGGAGAGAGCATATTTCACCCATATTGGCCTCTCTTCATTGGCTTCCTGTTAATTCTAGAATAGAATTTAAAATTCTTCTTCTTAATAAGGTTTTGAATAATCAGGTCCCATCTTATCTTAGGGACCTCATAGTACCATATCACCCCAATAGAGCACTTCGCTCTCAGACTGCAGGCTTACTTGTAGTTCTTAGGGTTTGTAAGAGTAGAATGGGAGGCAGAGCCTTCAGCTTTCAGGCTCCTCTCCTCTGGAACCAGCTCCCAATTCGGATCAGGGAGACAGACACCCTCTCTACTTTTAAGATTAGGCTTAAAACTTTCCTTTTTGCTAAAGCTTATAGTTAGGGCTGGATCAGGTGACCCTGAACCATCCCTTAGTTATGCTGCTATAGACTTAGACTGCTGGGGGGTTCCCATGATGCACTGAGTGTTTCTTTCTCTTTTTGCTCTGTATGCACCACTCTGCATTTAATCATTAGTGATTGATCTCTGCTCTCTTCCACAGCATGTCTTTTTCCTGGTTCTCTCCCTCAGCCCCAACCAGTCCCAGCAGGAGAGTGCCCCTCCCTGAGCCTGGTTCTGCTGGAGGTTTCTTCCTGTTAAAAGGGAGTCTTTCCTTCCCACTGTCGCCAAGTGCTTGCTCACAGGGGGTCGTTTTGACCGTTGGGGTTTTTACGTAATTATTGTATGGCTTTGCCTTACAATATAAAGCGCCTCGGGGCAACTGTTTGTTGTGATTTGGCGCTATATAAATAAAATTGATTTGATAAGATGCTAAAACTGAGGACTTATTTTTAAGAAGTGTATATGCCAAAATGTCCTCTAATTATGGAATGTCCCATATAAATAAAATGAATTGAATGTAAAGTTTCTTTATTTTACCATGTCTCTGTTTTGTATAATAACAATGACACATTTTTACCTCAGATTTAGTGGCATTATGGCTACATTTATGTTGATGTCTATTAATGTTTAAGTTTATTCAAAAATACATAAGCTGAATATTATTCTTCTGTGCCCCCCCCCAAGAATGTTGTCAAATTACAGGTTACTGTACACACAAACAATAAAAATACAGAAAGCTGTTTATTAAAAAAGAAAAAGAAACGTAATTAACTTAACAGTTTCCAGTTAGAATAGCATCCTGTTGCGTCATATTTCCCCTTATGTGCTTTACTAACAACCTGATTAACCAAAACAGGCATCGTCGGCATCCTGATCAACCCCTGAGAGCTGATCAGGTGTGGAGAAGAGTACAGGGCTGCCTTGGTTCAGTGCCGACTAACACCGTCATTGATGGTCATAGACAGCAGGAGTCAAAGCCAGGATGCCCTGGACGAACAACTCAGTCCAACATGACCATTAACCACAAATTCTCACTCACTGGACAGCAGAATGAAGAAAATAGGATACAAAAAATGTCTGAACCCAAGACCTTCTTGCTGTGAGGTGACACCAGTTCCATGTCCAGATCATGTCGACAAAAAAAGAAATAAAACTGAACAGATGTAATAAATTCACAGATCCAGAAGCTAGACAATTTTATACGTACACACACGCGATGCAAGCTTTACCAACAGAAATTCCGTTTTTTTTTTTTAAAAACCACACAACTACTCAGACCGCCAAATCAACTTCAGCCACAATTTTGAAAATGCAAAGTTTTCCAAGTTCAAAATTTCTTTGCAATTCAGTCAGAACAGACATAATTATGAAATAACACAATTTGTCCTAAAACAATTCTCAGTGAGAAATCAGCACTGCAACACACACACAAAAAAAGAAAACACCAAACATACCTGACTCCACACTTACAAATCTGTGGAAACACACATAGAAAGAACTTGAGAAATAAAATAGGTTTTTCTGTGCAGAGTAATCAAAGTTCACTTCACACTGTCCGACTTGTTTCGCTGCCCCCCCGCTCAAGGACACATCGTGAGCTCCCCTTGCAAATGCAGAAACATTCCAAACTCCAGTCAGTTGAAATGAGGTAGTCAGAAATGACCTCATTCTTCTTGTGTCTGATGTCTCAACAGCATTCTGCACAGAGCAGCATGTCGAGAAGCACATCTGCAGCAGGTGAACAAAGACAGGAGCAATCTGATCACATTTATAACACATGGAGCCTTTTAACACCAAGTACTGAATTTAGCGGAGTTTATCTTCAGGACAGTCAAACATTGGTAAAAGGTATTTCAGGTCTGGACTGACCTCAGGGGGTTTTGGGGCCTCCAGCAGACGGGGCCTCCACTGCTTCGATCTGTTCACACGGGGCCGGATTACAACTGGATGCATTCTCTTCTTTTCTCTCCCCTGACAGGAAGTCATGGATGGCGGTCTCTATGTTCGGTCGGAAAGTGTGGTTCATCTTGGGGTCTACGACTTGAGTGATGATCCTGTCCACGCCAGACTCCAGCATGCCTGATCTGACAGCCAGAAACAACAAAAGGCCCCAAGATGTAGTATTTATAAATTGTTAATAATAATAATAATAATATTGAATTGAGTCCACAATGAAACAGGAAATGTCAAATGTGGAACAATTCCTCGCATGGGTGGAGCTAGAACAGAGGCCAGGGTTGCACTGGACTCCGCTGAAATCTGACTGGACACATGATTGAGGTGTCACAGCACATGCACAAACAAAAGAGCTGCATTTTGAAATCAGTGACACATACTGACTGCTAGGTTCCTCCTGTACAGTAGTTGGTGCTGTGTTCCACAAAAAGTTCTAATCCACCTTAGTAGAAGAAGAAAAATATTTGCCTCAGATTTGAACTGAACATGTCATTTGAACTGTGGACTCCTACTGACACTAAAGTTATATTGGTGAGTAAACGACCATATTTTATGCCAGAAATGAGGTCCAGGTTGTTAAAAGCAGCATTTCTCCTTTAATTTGGGTTGCCTTATATATAGATGTGTTTCTCCAGTGATATTATATGAGCAGGCAGCTGTTGATCCATGAGATATAACGTGAAGACATTCAAACTGAAAGAAATACAGGTAATTTACTCCTCCTCTGTTCTGTATAAAACCTATGTAACCTCTTAATTTTTCTCTCTGAATGACTTATTTTTAAATAACCATAATTTTGCTGTCTGAGTGACACACCAGTGACACAACTTTAGATAAATAAATCTAGTTATCTTCCTTAAGCTCAAAATGAAAGCAAATCTCTATAACTTGATATAGATTAATTAAAAATATAAAATCCAGCTTCCTGATGAAGTGGTGTAGAGGAGGATTTTCTTAAAAAAGAAGACCCAACAGTTCAGCTACAATTTGCCCGAAAGTACATCTGAGATGAAAGCCTAGATTTGATGTTTTGGTGAAAGAAACTTTTGTATTTCTTCATAATTTATGTAAATAAAGTCCAAGACATATTCAGTGACTTGGGAATGTTCATATTTCCATCCCCTGACTTGTCCAAAGAAAACCGGCAATAAAACTGGAGGTGATGGACTACTGGTTAAGCTGTTAACCAGAAGATCATCGGTTCAAATCCCTGCCTGACTGGAAAATCACTAATGGCCCTTGGGCAAGGTCTTTAATCCCCTATTGCTCCCGGTGTGTAGCGAGCGCCTTGTATGGCAGCACCCTGACATCGGGAGGAATGTGAGGTGTAAAGCGCTTTGAGTGTCTGATGCAGACGGAAAAGCACAATATAAATGCAGTCCATTTACCATTTCACCAAAAGTGTTTATTTACAGGTATTACCAAGCTTTAAAGATTTGCTTTCAGTTTGAGTTTGAGGAAGATAATTTTATACATTTTTATTCCTTATATTTCTTGTATTTGACATGGCATAAACAAATTACCGTGTTCCAATACTTATCGTAGTCATATTGTATACCATATTGAAATGACAATACTGAGATATGATCATTTGACCATATTGTACAGCCCTACTGCCAACTAGATGAAAACTTTGAATATTAATTTACATCTCCATTAAAAAAAATGCTTAAAGTGGCAGGGAGTTAAGAGGGCTGTAATTAGGGAGCCCTGGGGGGGTGGAGCTCCCCCAGAAGCTGAAAGGCAAAAAAGGAAAAATGCTTAAAAAGGCAGGGGGTCTTGGGGGGGGGGACGAAGCTCCCCCAGAAGCTGAAAGGTTTTAGCCATGCGAATGCTCCCCTGAAGCATTTGCTCAAAAAAAGTCTGAAGGACCTAAATGACATGGTAGATGCTGAAGAGCTTCGCTTGTTCATGTCCGCGACATAATAATGATGATAGAGAAACAAGCTGCCTGATTAAATAATGATACCCAATAATAATGATTCACAATGTCCGATAGCCATATTTAATTGCCATCGGGTATTGTGAAGGCTTTGCATCCCTTCATCTTTGCTCAGCATAAGTCCAGTCCTATTACTGCCATAGTCTTGAAATTCAGAGGAAACATTCTTGGGACACAGACCTTGGACACGTTCAAAGATGGCTAACCTTGACCTATTTTAAAAGGTATTTTGAGAGGTTAAAATGTCACATTCTTTTTCAATCTGTTTGGAGTTTTTTGAGTGGCGAGGGTGACAGCCAATAAGAGTAGAGCTGCGCCGTGACATCAATGGCAGGTCTATCTAAAATCGCTTCATTTGTACATTAATATACATGTTTCTCATACATTATGTAAAAGCAAGCGAGAAATAAACACTTCTAAAACTGAAAATGCTGTTTTAGGAACCTAATAACGCCTCTGAAGTGATTTAGTAGACGTTTTGCCGATGTTAGCGTGATGATGTAACAGGCTGGTTTAGCTAGCTGCAAAACTCAGTTTGTTTTGTTTGTGTATTAATATAAGTTCTTTGTCCTTTATTATGTACAACCCCAAATCCAATGAAGTTGAGACATTGTGTAAAATGTAAATAAAAACAGAATACAATGATTTGCAAATCCTCTTCAACCTATATTCAATTGAATACACCACAAAGACATGTTTAATGTTTAAACTGATAAACTTTATTGTTTTTGTGCAAATATTTGCTCATTTTGAAATGGATGCCTGCAACACGTTTCAAAAAAGCTTCTAACAACACTCAGTAAGCGTTTGGGAACTGAGGACACTAACTGTTGAAGCTTTGTAGGTGGAATTCTTTCCCATTCTTGCTTGATCTACGACTTCAGTTGTTCAACAGTCCGGGGTCTCCGCTGTCGTATTTTGCGCTTCATAATGCACCACACATTTTCAATGGGTGACAGATCTGCACTGCAGGCAGGCCAGTCTGGTACCCGCACTCTTTTACTACAAAGCCACGCTGTTGTAGCACGTGCAGAATGTGGCTTGGCATTGTCTTGCAGAAATAAGCAGGGATGTCCCTGAAAAAGGCATTACTTGGATGGCAACATGTGTTGCTCCAAAACCTGGATGTACCTTCCAGCATTGATAGTGCCATCACAGATGTGTAAGTTGCCCATGCCATGGGCAATAACACACCCCCATACCATCCCAGATGCTGGCTTTTGAACTTTGCGCTGGTAACAATCTGGATGGTCTTTTTCCTCTGTTGTCTGGAGGACACGACATTCATGATTTCCAAAAACAATTTGAAATGTGGACTCATCAGACCACAGCACACTTTTCCACTTTGCGTATGTCCATTTCAAATGAGCTCAGGCCCAGAGAAGGCGGTGGCATTTCTGGATGTTGTTGATGTATGGCTTTCGCTTTGCATGGTACAGTTTTAACTTGCACTTGTAGATGTAGCGACGAACTGTGTGAACTGACAATGGTTTTCTGAAGTGTTCCTGAGCCCACGCAGTACGATCCTTTACACAATGATATTGGCTTTTAATGCAGTGCCACCTGAGGGATCGAAGGTCACGGGCATTCAATGTTGGTTTTCTGCCTTGCTGCTTATGTGAAGAAAGTTCTCCAGATTCTCTGAATCTTCTGATTATATTATGGACTGTAGATTATGGAATCCCTAAATTCTTTGCAACTGAATGTTGAGAAACATTGCTCTTAAACTGTTGGACTATTTTGTTTCATGCAGTTGTTCACAAAGTGGTGATCCTCACCCCATATTTGCTTGTGAATGGCTGAGCCTTTTGGGGATGCTCCTTTTATACCCAGTTCATTACACTCATCTGTTTCCAAACAGGTGTTCTTTGAGCATTCATCAACTTTCCCAGTCTTTTGTTGCCCCTGTCCCAGCTTTTTTTGAAATGTGTTGCAGGCATCCATTTCAAAATGAGCAAATATTTGCACAAAAACAAAAAAGCCTATCAGTTTGAACATTAAATACTTGTTTTTGTGGTGTATTGAATTGACTATAGGTTGAAGAGGATTTGCAAATCACTGTATTCTGTTTTTTTATTTACATTTCACACAGTGTCCCAACTTCACTAGAATTGGGGTTGTAAAAGATGGAGAGAAATAAACACTTCTAAAATGGAAAAACGCTGTTTTTGGAACCTAATAACATCTATGGGGATAAATTGCGAACGTTAGCGTACACACTAGCTTTCGCTAACTCAAAGGTAACTTCCTACGGAGTTAAATTTGTCTCATTAATGCCTGAAAAATGCACAGAGGGTGATCTGCAAATATTCCTTGATTTGCACAACTTCCGCTCTTGCCAAAAGCTCATGTACAAGCACACGCAGGGACTGATGCAGATGCCCTTAAAACGTAAATATTGTTTTTGATTGATCAATTTATTGATAGAGGGGCTTTATTTAACATGTACAAATTGTACGTAAAACAATAGAATCTTAATAATTAATTAAACTGCAAATTATAAAGACCACAATGCTCATATGGCCAACAGTATTTTAGTATTGTGTTATGTTTTTATCTTGTGTCTGCTCACTGAGCACATTTGTTTTATTTTTGATAAATCTGTCCATTTTGCACTTCCAGTTCCATTTTGGTGTCTCGATCTTGCCAGGCTTCAATCCAACATCCTGACTTAAGTCTCAAAGCGCTGCATCTTTAAGACTACAACTTTGTTCTTAGTAATCCTATAAATGTTTTTTTTTTCCTTTGACCTATTTAAGGTGATTTTTTTTTGGGGGGGGGGGGGGGGGATTACATTTCTTCTTAAAATGTCTTTCATCTCATAATTGTATGACAGTTTTGCTTCTTACAATATTGAAACTTGAATCCTAAAATCATAAAAAAAGACAATAAAATAAAACAGAAATGATGCAACTCTCACTGAACAACGCTTTGTCTGAGTCCATTCCTCATCTGGTTCTTGTTGATTGTCGGGTTCCAGTCCTGTGTGCTCAGGTGTGTGGCGACGAAGTTGTCAACCTTTTGTCGCAGATTCTGATAAGCTGGCTGAAAGCAGTGACAGCATGGTAACTCACCCATCCTAACACACCAGTACTACATAAGATCACTGAGGTTATTCATAACTGATAACATTTCAGAAAATGCATTCACAAAATTTTAGGTAACTATGGTTGAAGTTATGCAGTTAGACCCATTTCAGACATGTACACTAGTGGGAATGTTTCTGTTCTTGAACATGCCATGTATACCATACATGTGCACGAATCAAAGCATAGTAAATGATGGTGTGCCTGATGCCTTCCAAGAACATTTGCAACAATTTCCCAGACAGCTACACATGGAGGTCTCTTGAAGTCATTCCCAAACATCTGGGTCATAGTGAGGGTTTGTTTTCAGTTCACACAGATGCAGATGCACCACTAAGGGTCCTATCTCACTGGGTGTGACTGTTGGAGAGCAGCTGGAGACGCAACTAGCAACGAATCATGCCAACGAGTGACAGTATCGCATTGGTATCTCACTGAAGTGGCCACTCGCAGCTGAAGATGAATGACATGTTTGTGCACACTGTTCAGCTCTTATTATCCTGCTATTATTCATGTGAATAGACTGTGGAAATTCTTCCACTGTTCCCAATAATGGCGAAATAAAATAATCAATAAATAAATAACTAGATCTGCCAGCAGGTATACATGAGGTCCAAGGCCGTACGCGGACCACCTCCCAAGCCCCTGCAAGGCCCACATGACTCATAACAATGCAGCTGCAAGATGCAGGCTTGACCCAGAGAGCCACACAGGTGATGGTGCTGTCATACCAACTGCCAATCAAACTCCTTCTGGCCTTCTCTACACTTTTCCATGAGCACTCTCAGAGCAAATATTGCACCTGCAGTGCTCAGTCTGTGTGATTTAAAGCTAGTCATATGGAAAATTATGCAAAATTATTCTTTGAACATTGCTGATCTGTGCTTTGTATACGGGCTGCACTAATATGATCTGCCCATACACCTCCACAGTTACCTACTGCCACAGACATACAGTGGGGAAAATAAGTCCACTGTCGATTTTGCAAGTTTTCCTACCTACAAAGAATGGAGAGGTCTGTAATTTTTATCGTAGGTACACCTCAACTGTGAGACAGAATCTTAAAAAAAACAGAAAAATCACATTGTATGATTTTTAAATAATTAATTTGCATTTTACTACATGAAATAAGTATTTGATACAATAGAAAAACAACTTAATATTTGGTACAGAAACTTTGTTTGCAATTACAGAGGTCAGATGTTTCCTGTAGTTCTTGACCAAGTTTTCAGGGATTTTTGGTCCACTCCTCCATTCAGATCTTCTCCAGATTTTTCAGGTTTTGAGTTTCAGCTCCCTCCAAAGACCGTCTATGGAGTTCAGGTCTGCAGACTGGCTAGGCCACTCCAGGACCTTGAAATGCTTACGGAGCCACTCCTTGACCTGTTGTGTTTCAGGTCATTGTCATGCTGGAAGACCCACCCACGACCCATCTTCTAAGCTCTTACTGAGGAGGTTGTTTGCCAAAATCTCACAATACATGATGCCATCCATCCTCCCTTCAATACGGGCAGTCGTCCTGTTCCCTTTGCAGAAAAGCACCCCAAAGTAGGGCTGAGCAATATGACTTATAATTCATATCACGGTATAAATTGAATCCCTTCATGGTAATGGTATATATTGTGATATAAACTTAAATATAAAATTTATACTGTATAATCAATCAATCAATCAATCAATTTTATTTATATAGTGCCAAATCACAACAAACAGTTGCCCCAAGGCGCTTTATATTGTAAGGCAAGGCCATACAATAATTACGTAAAAACCCCAACGGTCAAAACGACCCCCTGTGAGCAAGCACTTGGCGACAGTGGGAAGGAAAAACTCCCTTTTAACAGGAAGAAACCTCCAGCAGAACCAGGCTCAGGGAGGGGCAGTCTTCTGCTGGGACTGGTTGGGGCTGAGGGAGAGAACCAGGAAAAAGACATGCTAAGTCTAAGTCTATACCAGCATAACTAAGGGATTGTTCAGGGTCACCTGATCCAGCCCTAACTATAAGCTTTAGCAAAAAGGAAAGTTTTAAGCCTAATCTTAAAAGTAGAGAGGGTGTCTGTCTCCCTGATCTGAATTGGGAGCTGGTTCCACAGGAGAGGAGCCTGAAAGCTGAAGGCTCTGCCTCCCATTCTACTCTTACAAACCCTAGGAACTACAAGTAAACCTGCAGTCTGAGAGCGAAGCGCTCTATTGGGGTGATATGGTACTATGAGGTCCCTAAGATAAGATGGGACCTGATTATTCAAAACCTTATAAGTAAGAAGAAGAATTTTAAATTTTATTCTACAATTAACAGGAAGCCAATGAAGAGAGGCCAATATGGGTGAGATATGCTCTCTCCTTCTAGTCCCCGCTAGTACTCTAGCTGCAGCATTTTGAATTAACTGAAGGCTTTTCAGGGAACTTTTAGGACAACCTGATAATAATGAATTACAATAGTCCAGCCTAGAGGAAATAAATGCATGAATTAGTTTTTCAGCATCACTCTGAGACAAGACCTTTCTAATTTTAGAGATATTGTGTAAATGCAAAAAAGCAGTCCTAGATATTTGTTTAATATGCGCTTTGAATGACGTATCCTGATCAAAAATGACTCCAAGATTTCTCACAGTATTACTAGAGGTCAGGGTAATTCCATCCAGAGTAAGGATCTGGTTAGACACCATGTTTCTAAGATTTGTGGGGCCAAGTACAACAACTTCAGTTTTATCTGAGTTTAAAAGCAGGAAATTAGAGGTCATCCATGTCTTTATGTCTGTAAGACAATCCTGCAGTTTAGCTAATTGGTGTGTGTCCTCTGGCTTCATGGATAGATAAAGCTGGGTATCATCTGCGTAACAATGAAAATTTAAGCAATGCCGTCTAATAATACTGCCTAAGGGAAGCATGTATAAAGTGAATAAAATTGGTCCTAGCACAGAACCTTGTGGAACTCCATAATTAACCTTAGTCTGTGAAGAAGATTCCCCATTTACATGAACAAACTGTAATCTATTAGATAAATATGATTCAAACCACCGCAGCGCAGTGCCTTTAATACCTATGGCATGCTCTAATCTCTGTAATAAAATTTTATGGTCAACAGTATCAAAAGCAGCACTGAGGTCTAACAGAACAAGCACAGAGATGAGTCCACTGTCCGAGGCCATAAGAAGATCATTTGCAACCTTCACTAATGCTGTTTCTGTACTATGATGAATTCTAAAACCTGACTGAAACTCTTCAAATAGACCATTCCTCTGCAGATGATCAGTTAGCTGTTTTACAACTACCCTTTCAAGAATTTTTGAGAGAAAAGGAAGGTTGGAGATTGGCCTATAATTAGCTAAGATAGCTGGGTCAAGTGATGGCTTTTTAAGTAATGGTTTAATTACTGCCACCTTAAAAGCCTGTGGTACATAGCCAACTAATAAAGATAGATTGATCATATTTAAGATCGAAGCATTAAATAATGGTAGAGCTTCCTTGAGCAGCCTGGTAGGAATGGGGTCTAATAGACATGTTGATGGTTTGGATGAAGTAACTAATGAAAATAACTCAGACACAACAATCTGAGAGAAAGAGTCTAACCAAATACCGGCATCACTGAAAGCAGCCAAAGATAACGATACGTCTTTGGGATGGTTATGAGTAATTTTTTCTCTAATAGTTAAAATTTTATTAGCAAAGAAAGTCATGAAGTCATTACTAGTTAAAGTTAAAGGAATACTCGGCTCAACAGAGCTCTGACTCTTTGTCAGCCTGGCTACAGTGCTGAAAAGAAACCAGGGGTTGTTCTTATTTTCTTCAATTAGTGAAGAGTAGTAAGATGTCCTAGCTTTACGGAGGGCTTTTTTTTATAGAGCAACAGACTCTTTTTCCAGGCTAAGTGAAGATCTTCTAAATTAGTGAGACGCCATTTCCTCTCCAACTTACGGGTTATCTGCTTTAAGCTGCGAGTTTGAGTTATACCACGGAGTCAGGCACTTCTGATTTAAAGCTCTCTTTTTCAGAGGAGCTACAGCATCCAAAGTTGTCTTCAATGAGGATGTAAAACTATTGACGAGATACTCTATCTCACTTACAGAGTTTAGGTAGCTACTCTGCACTGTGTTGGTATATGGCATTAGAGAACATAAAGAAGGAATCATATCCTTAAACCTAGTTACAGCGCTTTCTGAAAGACTTCTAGTGTAATGAAACTTATTCCCCATTGCTGGGTAGTCCATCAGAGTAAATGTAAATGTTATTAAGAAATGATCAGACAGAAGGGAGTTTTCAGGGAATACTGTTAAGTCTTCAAGTTCCATACCATAAGTCAGAACAACTGACTTGAGCAAAGCCAATTGAGTCTACTAATAGATTAAATGCAGTGTTGAGGCTGTCATTCTCAGCATCTGTGTGGATGTTAAAATCGCCCACTATAATTATCTTATCTGAGCTAAGCACTAAGTCAGACAAAAGGTCCGAAAATTCACAGAGAAACTCACAGTAACGACCAGGTGGACGATAGATAATAACAAATAAAACTGGTTTTTGGGACTTCCAATTTGGATGGACAAGACTAAGAGTCAAGCTTTCAAATGAATTAAAGCTCTGTCTGGGTTTTTGATTAATTAATAAGCTGGAATGGAAGATTGCTGCTAATCCTCCGCCTCGGCCGTGCTACGAGCATTCTGGCAGTTAGTGTGACTCGGGGGAGTTGACTCATTTAAACTAACATATTCATCCTGCTGTAACCACGTTTCTGTAAGGCAGAATAAATCAATATGTTGATCAATTATTATATCATTTACTAACAGGGACTTAGAAGAGAGAGACCTAATGTTTAATAGACCACATTTAACTGTTTTAGTCTGTGGTGCAGTTGAAGGTGCTATATTATTTTTTCTTTTTGAATTTTTATGCTTAAATAGATTTTTGCTGGTTATTGGTGGTCTGGGAGCAGGCACCGTCTCTACGGGGATGGGGTAATGAGGGGATGGCAGGGGGAGAGAAGCTATTATAAATGTAATATAGTACTGTGTAATAATAATATAATGTATTATAATGCAGAGGTAATCCCTCAGCAAAGGTAAACTGATAAATAAATGAATAAATAAAAAGTTACAAAACAACAACAAAAACCAAACAGATACAATGTAATTTTGAGAACATTTATTGTGCAGATTTCAAAACTACAGCTAGAATTTGCCACAAGCTATATCTAACATGCAAGCCTAGATTTAATGTTTTGGTGAAAGAATTAAATCAATTTATTTATTGTTGGGTCAGTGGCTGAAGTTTCATGTCTGGGACACATGAATACATGAAGCATTTTCAGGACAGTCATTTCCTCATTTACAAATCTCATCACGAAACCACCAAATAAATAAATAAATAAAAATACTTAATTTAATCATATTTGAAATCAGTCTGGGTAAAGAGATGTACCTGTCTGATTTTGTGTTTCTAATCCAGTTAAAAAAAAATCCTTGCATCATTTAATGTGAAACTTTCTCAAATGTTTGATTCAGGTCGCAACGGAGCGTCCACTGAAATAAATAAACAACAGCTTTACAAATATCAACGACATAACTGCTAAGTGGGGAAGACATTTAGGCATCTCACAAACTCACATGAACACTCTCGTCTCAGTGAGGTCATGCCTCAGCTCAGAACACCCCCTCCCCTCTCCAGCAAAGTGATTCACACATAGACGCTTCACAACAGAGGAGTTTTGCTGGATCAAAAAACTCTGCAGGCATTATCGCGATTAGTCGGTGGAGTCCAAATCTCTACCGTCAGCCAAAATTATACCGTGTAAGCGTTAAGATGGATATACCGCCCAGCTCTGCTCCAAAGTATGATGTTTTCACCCCGATTCTTGATTGTTGGGACAGTGTTCTTGGGGTTGTACTCATCTATTTCTTCCTCCAAACACGGCGAGTTGAGTTGATACCAAAAAGCTCGATTTTTGTCTCATCTGACCACGTGACCTTCTCCCACGCCTCCTCTGGATCATCCAGACGGTCACTGGTGAACTTCAAACAGGCCTGGACATGTGCTGGTGTGAGCAGGGGGACATTGCATGGCCTGCAGGATTTTAAACCAAGACAGCGTAGTGAGTTACTAATGTAATCTTTGCAACTGTGGTCCCAGCTCTCTTCAGGACATTGACCAGGTCCTACTGTGTAGTTCTGGGCTGATTCCTGACCTTTCTCAGAATCATCCTTACCTCATGATGCGAGATCTTGCATGAAGCCCCAGAACAAGGAAGACTGATCATCACCTTGTGTTTCTTCCATTTTCTAATAATTGACCAACAGCTGTTGCCTTTTCACCAAGCTGCTTGCCTGTTGTCCTGTAGCCCATCCCAGGCTTGTGCAGGTCAACAATTCTGTCCCTGGTGTCCTTAGACAGGTGGACAGGTTGGAGTGTGATTGATTGTGTGTGTGGACAGGTGTCTTTTATACAGGTAACAAGTTCAAACAGGTGCAATTAATACAGGTAAAGAGTGCAGAACAGGAGGGCTTCTTAAAGAAAAAAAAAAACTTGCTGGTTAGTAGGTGATCAAATACTTCATACAATAAAATGCAAATTAATTATTTAAAAATCAAACACTGTGATTTTCTGGATTTTTTCTTTTTTTAGATTCTGTCTCTCACAGATGAAATGTACCTATGATAAGAATCCCAGACCTCTCCATTCTTTGTAGGTGGGAAAACTTGCAAAATCAACAGTGTATCAAATACTCATTTTCCTCACTGTATCTGATAGATACATATCTCATACCGATGGAGAAGTATAGAGAAGGTCAGAAGGAGTTACATTGTGTTTGTGGATTTAGAGAAAGCATATGACTGGGTGCCAAGAGAAGAGTTGTGGTATTGTATGACGAAGTCTGGAGTGGCAGAGAAGTACGTGAGGGTAATGCAGTACATGTACAAGGATAGTGTGACAGCGGTGAGATGCGCAGTAGGAATGACAGACTCATTCATGGAGGTGGGATTACACCAAGGATCAGCTCTGAGTCCTTTCCTGTTCCCAATGGTGATGGACAGGTTGACAGATGAGATTAGACAGGAGTCTCCATGGACTATGATGTTTGCAGATGACGTAATCTGTAGTGAGAGTAGAGGGGAGGTTGAGTGTAGCCTGGAGAGGTGGAGATATAATCTGGAGAGAAGTGGAATGAAAGTCAGTTGAAGCAAGACTGAGTACTTCTGAGTACAGAAGAAGTGAGGGCTGCTATGAAGAGGATGAAGAGTGGAAAGGCAGTTGGTCCAGATGACATTCCAGTGGAGGCATGGAAATGTCTAGGAGAGATGGCAGTAAAGTTTCTAACCAGATTATTTAATAAAATCTTGGAAAGTGAGAGGATGCCTGAGGAGTGGAGATGAAGTGTGCTGGTTCCTATTTTCAAGAACAAGGGTGATGTGCAGAGCTGCAGTAACTACAGAGGCATAAAGTTGATCAGCCACAGCATGAAGTTATGGGAAAGAGTAGTAGAAGCTAGGCTTAGAAAACAGGTGAAGATCTGTGAGCAGCAATATGGCTTCACGGCAAGAAAGAGCACTACAGATGCAATGTTTGCTCTGAGAATACTGTTGGAGAAGTACAGAGAAGGCCAGAAAGAGTTTCATTGTGTGTTTGTGGACTTAGAAAAAGCTTATGATAGGGTGCCAAGAGAAGAGCTGTGGTATTGTACGAGGAAGTCTGGAGTGGCAGAGAAGTATGTTAGGGTAGTGCAGCACATGTACAAGAATAATGTGACAGCAGTGAGATGCGCAGTCGGAATGACACTCACTCAAGGTGGAAGTGGGAGTACACCAAGGATCAGCTCTGAGTCCTTTCTTGTTTGCAGTGGTGATGGACAGGTTGACCGATGAGATCAGACAGGAGTCCCCACGGACTATGATGTTTGCAGATGACATTGTGATCTGTAGTGAGAGTAGAGAGCAAGTTGAGTCTAGTCTGGAGAGGTGGAGATATGTTTGGAGAGAAGGGGAATGAAAGTCAGTAGAAGCAAGACTGAGTACATGTGTGTGAATGGGAGGGAGCCCAGTGGAATAGTGCAGTTACAAAGAGTAGAAGTGGTGAAAGTAGATGAGTTTAAATATTTGGGGTCAACTGTTCAAAGTAATGGAGAGTGGTAAAGAGGTGAAGAAGAGAGTGCAGGCAGGGTAGAGTGGGTGGAGAAAGGTGGCAGGAGTGATTTGTGACCGAAGAATATCAGCAAGAGTGAAGGGGAAAGTTTACAGGACAGTAGTGCAGTTCAGCTATGTTGTACGGCTTAGAGACGGTGGCACTAACAAAAAGACAGGAGGCAGAGCTGGAGGTGGCAGAGCTGAAGATGTTGCAAAAGGAGTAGTTACCTACTCTCACAACAAATGATGAAAGGTTTATCAGAATCACAATAACTGGAAGTGAAACTGGCCAATGCGTCTGTAATGATTCCAGTTATAATGTACACACTAGTCTGATTTATTATACTGAATTTTCATCACATATTATATTCTACCTTGCTAGCAAGGCGTACAATAAATTTTAATTTATTGTAAGATTCAGGTTTGATGGTTACATATATAAAACTTAGAACAAATTCTTTCTGAAGTTGAACTAGCCTGTAGCTTAGCATTAGCCGAATAGCCGCTTACTTTGGTATCGACGTCCGCCAGACAGTCCCGGCGGAACTCATCGAACAGCCCGCGACTCTTCAGATGCTCCACGATCATAGCGATCAGCTGCGGGTCTCCTGGAGGCAGGTTAGCTGGATTAACATTAACATTACCGCCGCCCTCAGCCATGACAAACACCAGCCAAAATACAACTAAATAACGGCTGGTTAGCTTTGTTTCCCTCCAAGATACAGAAGCGTTTTTTTTTTTGTTTTTTTTTTCTCTTCTTCTTCTTCTTCTTCTTCTTCTTCTTCTTCTTCTTCTTCTTCTTCTTCCTTTGATTGGCGGGTGGCAACCATCACCTTAGGTCCATACTGCCACCTACTGTACCGAATGTGTCAATGGACGTATAGATACTTCAGGTTACATTCTATTGTGTTCAGTGCACATAAAAAATAGCAATAAAACAAAAATAACAACGATAATAATAAACGAAGCACCAAAGTTATACAGACGCGATGGTTTGCCTTCTGCTCGGTAACCAACAACGCGCATGCGCATTCAGTCCGTGACACAGGAAGTAGTTCTTTCAAGTGGCATCGCGGACTAAAGGTAATTTAACGCTAGCTGACGTTAGCAATGACGTTTTATATAGTTATTAAACAGTGGATATGCAAATAAAATAAGTATTAGCGTTTTGTGGTTGTGTCTGGAAATGGAGTGGTTGTATTTCGTTAACCTTTATAGTTATCAGTGCTTTATGTTGTGAAGGGTCAGAGGAGCTAGCTGTGTTAGCTAACGAGCGACCACAGAGATGATCACAGAGATTTAACAGTAATCCCGACGATTGGTGACAGCAAACATGCATGAGTAAATTAACGTTTTTTTCTGGTGTGACTTGAATGACGACAACACAGGGATCAGATTATTCACTATTTAGTGTATATTTATACATGCCGTACAGAGAGAGTGCAGCTCTGATTGTGTTCTCATGTCCAGAGTCGAGAGTCAAACTCGCCCAGATAAATATGACAATAAGAAATAGACTGCTTTTTTATGGTGCTTTGATGTTCAAAGTGCTTTACACACACACCGATGTCCCTTTGCTGCCATGCAGAGGCACTCAGTTGCACACTGGAAGCAACCTGGGTAAGAGTATTTTAAGATTATCCAGTCTGATGGGGATTTGAACAGAGTATACACTGGTCACTCACAACCCCACTTGACAATGTAACAATGTAAACGATGTAAATGTAAACAATGTAAACGATGTTGGAGTCATTCACCACTTGGTTTTATTTGATTAATACAGTTGGGTTCATTAGGCTTTGAACAGTGACATAGTTTTGTGATTTTGTCTTTGTACACCACCACAATGGAGATTAAATGAAATAATCAAGATGCATTTGTAGTGTAGAGTTTTAGCTTTATTTCAAGTGATTTAACAAAAACATTGCATTACCTGTTCACAAATTATAGCTACAATCCCTCTGTTTTGGGGCGTATAAGTAATTTGACAAACACTTGTGGGTAACTCCCTTTGGCTGGTCCCTTGTTTGCACTCAGGGTTGCCACAGCAAATCTGAAGTGGATCTGCATGTTGAATTGGCACAAGTTTTTTGCCGAATGCCCTTCCTGAAGCAACTCCTCCACATTACATGAAGAAATGTGGCAGAGGTGGGGTTTGAACTGGGAACCTTATGCAATGAAACCACATGCACAGACCACTTGGCCACCACCCCATTCTGTGTTTCGGTGTTTCCCATAATGCCCCTGGCGGCCGCCTGCGTTTTCCAGAATGCACCACGGTGCCAGCTGAGTTCCGCTGTCTCACAGCACATATAAACAATGGCAAAGCGAGGATGTGGATGGTGTTAATTTAGCGAGTTCGTGGGTGATTATGATGATTATACTCTCTCTCAAGTTGAGAGGGTTTATCTAGAGGAGGTGTAGCACCTGTGATGGACTTCTGCTGTGCCCCGATTTTGTCTTATTGTCCATACTTCACGAGATGTGTTTACACTGTGAGTGCTGAGCTCCTGACAACGGAATTCTGCTGAAACTGACCTCTCGTGTGAGTCACGAACTGCGAAACACCAAATGCTCAGACAATGAATAGGGATAATTGTACATACAAATCATGAGTTTTACAGTCAGTTTTCTTTAGATAAATCAAGGGATAGATAAATGAACATTCCCAAGTCACTGAGTATGTCTTGGACTTCATTTACATAAGTCAGAAATACAGAAAGTACAACCCCTGGCAAAAATTATGGAATCACCGGCTTCGGAGGATGTTCATTCAGTTGTTTAATTTTGTAGAAAAAAAGCAGATCACAGACATGACACAAAACTAAAGTCATTTCAAATGGCAACTTTCTGGCTTTAAGAAACACTATAAGAAATCAGGGAAAAAAAATTGTGGCAGTCAGTAACGATTACTTTTTTAGACCAAGCAGAGGGAAAAAAATATGGACTCACTTAATTCTGAGGAATAAATTATGGAATCACCCTGTAAATTTTCATCCCCAAAACTAACACCTGCATCAAATCAGATCTGCTCGTTAGTCTGCATCTAAAAAGGAGTGATCACACCTTGGAGAGCTGTTGCACCAAGTGGACTGACATGAATCATGGCTCCAACACGAGAGATGTCAATTGAAACAAAGGAGAGGATTATCAAACTCTTAAAAGAGGGTAAATCATCACGCAATGTTGCAAAAGATGTTGGTTGTTCACAGTCAGCTGTGTCTAAACTCTGGACCAAATACAAACAACATGGGAAGGTTGTTAAAGGCAAACATACTGGTAGACCAAGGAAGACATCAAAGCATCAAGACAGAAAACTTAAAGCAATATGTCTCAAAAATCGAAAATGCACAACAAAACAAATGAGGAACGAATGGGAGGAAACTGGAGTCAACATCTGTGACCGAACTGTAAGAAACCGCCTAAAGGAAATGGGATTTACATACAGAAAAGCTAAACGAAAGCCATCATTAACACCTAAACAGAAAAAAAAGGTTACAATAGGCTAAGGAAAAGCAGTCGTGGACTGTGGATGACTGGATGAAAGTCATATTCAGTGATGAATCTCGAATCTGCAGTGGGCAAGGTGATGATGCTGGAACTTTTGTTTGGTGCCGTTCCAATGAGATTTATAAAGATGACTGCCTGAAGAGAACATGTAAATTTCCACAGTCATTGATGATATGGGGCTGCATGTGAGGTAAAGGCACTGGGGAGATGGCTGTCATTACATCATCAATAAATGCACAAGTTTACGTTGATATTTTGGACACTTTTCTTATCCCATCAATTGAAAAGATGTTTGGGGATGATGAAATCATTTTTCAAGATGATAATGCATCTTGCCATAGAGCAAAAACTGTGAAAACATTCCTTGCAAAAAGACACATAGGGTCAATGTCATGGCCTGCAAATAGTCCGGATCTTAATCCAATTGAAAATCTTTGGTGGAAGTTGAAGAAAATGGTCCCTGACAAGGTTCCAACCTGCAAAGCTGATCTGGCAACAGCAATCAGAGAAAGTTGGAGCCAGATTGATGAAGAGTACTGTTTGTCACTCATTAAGTCCATGCCTCAGAGACTCCAAGCTGTTATAAAAGCCAGAGGTGGTGCAACAAAATACTAGTGATGTGTTGGAGCGTTCTTTGTTTTTCATGATTCCATCATTTTTTCCTCAGAATTGAGTGATTCCATATTTTTTTCCCTCTGCTTGGTCTAAAAAAGTAACCGTTACTTTACTACTACTGTTACTAAAATTAAACAACTGAATGAACATCCTCCGAGGCCGGGGGAGTATGGGGGGTTGTATGATCCTGATTCCTATTTGTTAAATCTGTTCTGGTCTAGGTACTGCAGTTCTCAAAAACTCAACAGTACAAGAAAGAGTAGTGAGCGAACCCAATAAAACAGCCATGACAGTTCATAAGGAGTTGCATGCTTCTGCAGCTGTGATTGGCAGCTTTTGTCTGTTGAATGTAATCGAAAGCCTCGATTGTTATTTCACAAAGTACAACAAAATTAGGAGTACTCTTCCAGTTCAGTGCAATAGGTACAGCATAAAGTACACATCATAAAAGGATACAATAAAAAAGGACCCAGTCCAATAATAAGAGAAATACATAGTCCTAATAAACATTTGATACTGAATACAGCCAAAGACAAAAACTTGGCTGTGCAATGCAATATGATTAGAAAAGAGAAATGGCTGTAATATTGATGAATGGAGTAACTTTTGTGCAGGAGGAAAATATTGCATATGAAGTAGCAGCCTTGTTTCCAAAGGTGGGGAATCAGTGTTTGTTGCATTGATAGTATGTATGGCCCAGGTTAAAGAAACTGTGAATCTGGTGGCCTGTGCTTCTATGGACCTGTAGTGCCTTGTCAAACAGGTGGCACATGTAAATGTTTTTAGCCCTGCTGAGACAATAAGGGCAACTCTCTGAAGAGTTGTCCTGTTGGTTGCTGGGCAGGCTGGTGTGACACGCCACAAGTCACTATGCACTTCCAGTTTGCCATAAGGCACATTGGAGAGTTACGCCTAGATTTGATGTTTTGTTGTATGAAAGCCCTTTTCTGCCCCACAACATAGACAACTAATTTAAAAAAGACATCTTGTCAGAATGGATCGAATCTTAACTATTTAATACTGTACTTGGTTTGCTTACATTAATTTTGCATTAACACATCAATAGCTTTTGACATTTCCTGTTCTTTCTGCAGATGAGCAATTCAGATGTCAACAAGGAGTTTGCTGAGCAGCTACGTATGCAGGAACTCTACAGTCAGAGAAATGAGGATGGCTCTGACCCGTGCACATATACTGATCCAGAGGACGGCACCATGTATGACTGGGATCATGAAAAGAAAGCCTGGTTCCCAAAGGTACAAAAGTTTGTCTTCTTAAATCTCATTTCTTTCTTAAATCTGCTTCAAAATTTTCCTCTCTAATTATGTAGGTCCTTATTGGCAGCAACCCTTACATTTTTTTATGACTGTGCAGTGACCAGAAGTAGTTTTCTTCAATAGTGAGCAGCATGTACCTGTTATTGCCCACATTTGGCAATAAAATGCATCACTGATGAGCCAGTCAAAATTTGACAGCGATAAATGTATATGTAATTTACATTGCAGATAGAGTATGATTAGATTTCCTAGTCAAATCCTAATCTTACTCTGAACTGGCAATGTACATGTATCCAATATGCTTTAAAAGATACTAAAAGTGGTTGGACTTGGAAACAAAGCTTAACGTGGTCAATTAAGAAACATTTTGATTTGGTGTGAACTATAGTCCTCAGCTAGATCTAGCATGTTTCAACTAAAAAAAAAATGTGAAAATTAACTGGTAATACATGTCATAACTCAGCCCTTTTGTCCCCCCAGTATGAAATATGGGGGGATATTGTAGTCAGCATGTCTGTCTGTCCGTTTTTGCTTGTTAGCACGATATATCAAGAACCAGTTTACCAATTTTATTCATATTTAGTATAAAGGTGTACTTGGGTGATCTTCAACACTTTGTATTACTGATTTGTGGGGACCGGAGGGATATGTCATCTCCTGATGACACTTGTTTTATATTGCCAGACATTAAAATAGTATGGTCATTGGTTCTAGGTAGCGTGGTGACATTGGTCAAAGTTAGTTTCTCTATTACTGTAAGTAACTTTACGTTGTTTGTCCAGATAACAGAGGACTTCATTGCAGCCTACCAGGCTAACTATGGCTTCAATCAAGAAGATCCAGATGCTAAAAATGCTGCAGTGAGTAGCAGTAACGCAGTAGCCCCAAAGCCAGACAGCAAGCCTCCACAAAAAGAGACTCTCGAAAATACTGTTCAGAACCCAAACCCAGACCAGCATGAAACCCCAGCTACAGAAGCCAAGCAGAAAGGGGAGAAGAGGAAAGCAGAACCAGGTTAAGAGATCTAATCGAAGATTCAAGACGTACACCTTCTCAGATACTTCCATTATTTCCACAGATTGTTTCCTGACCTCTGAAGGTTGCCAAACATATTGCCTGTACATATGACTACCTGTCCTCCCAGTCTCCAAATATACAAAAGTATATGTGACAATGAGAAAAGTGTCACACAGTTTGGCCCCAGTAGGCATCTCTTCTTTACTCGGTTACATTTCTGCCATCAATTCTGACTGTGCAACAAGCATTTGTGCAAGGCTCGTGCCTTCTTTTAGAAAAGAATGACTGCAGAACAATATATATATATATATATATATATATATATATATATATATATATATATATATATTTTAATCAAGAATTGATCCGTAGTCCAGTGTACTAAACAGTATTTAAAAAAACACTGGACCAAAGTTGAAGGTCCCTTGAAGTCAGAATTCCAATTTGGAAAGTCAGACCAACCTCACCATTCCCTACTTTACAAATCTACATGGCTGCACCGCTCGTAAGTGAAGCTGTAGTAATATACTTTTTATTAGCACTTATGCTTCATTCCAGTCACAATAAATCAGTCGTTCACTTACTGCTGTCTAACCATTGTCTGAGTAAGTCACATGTGCTGTGCCCCCATTAGGATACATGAAGTAGTTGTCCACGAGGTCTGTTAGAAAAGTATCCGACCTTTTTATTTTTTTCAAAAACCATATGGATTTGAATCACGTGTGATTGCATCAGCCAAGCTTGAACCTTCGTGCGCATGCGTGAGTTTTTTCACGCCTGTCGGTTGCGTCATTCGCCTGTGAGCAGGCTTTGTGTGAGCAGTGGTCCACCCCTCTCATCGGATTTTTAATGCGAATAAAATGTGTGAACGATTTGGAGCTTTGCTGCTCAAATTTTTCCAGAAACTGTGAGAGACCTCCAGGTGGACACCATTCGGAAAATTCAGATGGCTTTCAGGGATGATTTTATGGGGATTACACAGATTAAGGAGTGCTCCAGCCGGTTTAAAGACCACCCACAGCGTCTGACAGTGCGGCGCACTCCGAGCGCCGATCGACAGGCTGAAACAACCAGATCATTTCCAACGTGAAGGCTTTGTTGATCCGGGACGTCGTCTGACTTACATAACAATGGCAGAAGACGTGGACATCAGTACTTTTTCGGCACATTCCACTGTTACAGGAGTTTTTTTCATGGAAAGAGGAGCGGAGGGATGCGCCATCGTGCCGCTCATGGGCGGCACAAAACCACCTCTGTGTTGGTCTCACAGGACGGCTTTCAGACGGCTTTTCAGTCGTGTGACTGTCCGAGAAATTGTGCATGAGCTGGACATGCCCCAACATGTCCTGTGAGGCTTCATCACGGCCTTGCTTTGCGCCATGCGGCTCCCCAGCGACGCGCGGAATTCCTCTGTACGTGAGGAATCCCCATAAAATCGTCCCTGAAAGCCATCTGAATTTTCTGAATGGTGTCCACCTGGAGGTCTCTCACAGTTTCTGGAAAAATTTGATGCATAGCTCCAAATCGTTCAGACATTTTATTCGCAATTAAAAATCCGACGAGAGGGGTGGACCACTGCTCACACAAAGCCTGCTCACAGGCAAATGACGCAACCGACAGGCATGAAAAAATTCACGCATGTGCACGAAGGTTCAAGCTTGGCTGATGCAATCACACGTGATTCAAATCCATACGGTTTTTGAAAAAATAAAAAGGTCGGATACTTTTCTAACAGACCTCGTATGCTCCAAAACGGCAAGCACAACAAAAACTTTCCTGGATGTGTCCATCTTGGTTTCTATGGAGCTAAATCAAGGCCAAAAGTTTTGTAATCTGAAAATAAATAAAGATTGAAAAAATTTAATTTGAAACTGAAAATTAAAGTTTTGTAATCTGAAAATAAAAAAAAGATTGAAAAAAAATTGTAAGATATATATTTTTCAGTTTAAATAAATTTTTGATTCAGCTCTGTAATTTTTTTTTTGATCAAATAATTTATTTTCATTCATATTTCTTTTTTCAACTTCAGATCTTTTTTTCACTTTCAGATCTTATTTTTTCAGTTTCAAACTTTTGGCCCCATTCTGGCGTGGGAGGGCGTGGCTTCGATTGAGAGGGGCGTGGAATTGTGAGTGACAGGAGCACAATCAGTCCTCACATGGTGTTGCTTTCAGGAAACGTGGGTCCTTCAATAGATAATGACTCTGCTCCCGTCTCCATTGTTTATTTACTACGCGGCTGGCGCGTGAAAGAAAATAGAGAGAATGAAATCTTATTACGAGGCTTTAAACCCTCGAGATAAAGCTGTTTATTGTGATCGATGTGTAGCAGTAGGTTCAGTGGATCCGTATGTTGTACCGGATAGGGAATTTAATGACGATGTAACAAAGTTGACCGCCCGTAAATCCAAAGCCGCCCGGAAGAGCGCTCTGGCTACCGGTGGTGTGAAGAAGCCCCAACATTACAAGCGCGGCACCGTGGCGCTGAGAGAGATCCACCGCTACCAGAAATCCACCGAGCTGCTGATCCACAAACTGCCGACCAGGTCAGCCTCGCTGGCCTCCTGCAGAGCATCACAGCGGAGCTCTGAAAGTGGAGGTCGGTCTTGAAGTCCTGAGCGATTTCTCTGCTGGAAGGGCAGCTTGTGGATCAGCAGCTTGGTGGATTTCTGGTAGCGGCGGAGTGCCACAGTGCCGGGCCTATAACGGTGAGGCTTCTTCACACCGCCGGTAGCCGGAGCGCTCTTCCAGGCGGCTTTGGATTTGGATTTATGGGTGGTCTGTTTGGTTCTGGCCATATTGAAGCTTTCTTCATATCTGCTGAGTCAGGTCTCTCTGTGTGTCACTTAGAAAGCTCGTAACACTCCATTGCAGCCTGTAAAATGAGCGACCTGCCTCATTTTTATGGGGCGATGCTGCGCTGCGTTCACGGTCTTGTGTGGATTTGGGACACATCGGTTTTTTAGGTATAGGCGTTAAACTTTACAATCTTGCATATTTTCCAGTTTTTAAACATCAAAATTGACCAAGAGCGGTCTAGAATTACTTGTAATAGACATCTTTAGCATCACTTTATTTACAGGTATCAATACAGTGGAGAGAAAATGTTAAGTCATTATCTATCAAAGTGCCCACGTTTCCTGAAAGCAACATCATGTGAGGACTGATTGCTGTGCTGTCACTCACAATTCCACGCCCCTCTCAATCGAAGCCACACCCTCCCACGCCAGAACGGGGCCAAAAGTCTGAAAGTGAAAAAAAAGATCTGAAGGTGAAAAAAAGAAATATGAATGAAAATAAATTATTTGATCAAAAAAATTACAGAGCTGAATCAAAAATTTATTTAAACTGAAAAATATATATCTTACACTTATTTTTATTTTGATAATGATTATAAAATTCAAGAACAAAACTTTAATTTTCAGTTTCAGAATTTATTTTTCAATCTTTTTTTTATTTTCAGGTTACAAAACTTTAATTTTCTGTTTCAAAATTTATTTTTTCAATCTTTTTTTATTTTCAGATTACAAAACTTTTGGCCTTGATTTAGCTCCATACGTTTCAACCTTATAATTGGAATACTGTTACTTCAGATGTGACATCATTTCAGGCTTTAAGATTCTAACTTCAGAGGTAAATGGAATGCGCCATTAGTTTGACAGATATTAAACAGTCTTGTGTGCTTTCAGAGAAGTCATGGTTGTATATTCCCATCATGCTCCTTGTTTACATCAGTAAATTATTGGCCCTTTCCAGTGATGCTGCTTGTATAAAGTGGTTGTGTGGCTTTTAAAGTTAGGATTGTTTAAATTCACCTTTGATTCACATTTTGCTTTGTATTTTTGTGCATACAGGATGGTTTAATATCGACAAAGAGAAAAACACAAACGTCTATGTGTCAGGTTGGTTTTACTGTCATTTTTCACTCTTTATTGAAGAGACAAATTTGACAAATATCTCATTGTCTTTTCCCAATATACCCTCTAACTTTTCTTCTTTTTTTGATTCCCCAGGTCTACCTCCAGACATCAGCATTGAAGAGTTTGTTGATTTGATGTCTAAATGTGGCATTGTGATGCGAGACCCAGTCACAGATGAATACAAGGTCAAACTCTACAAGGACAAAGATGGCAATCTGAAAGGAGATGGTCTTTGCTGCTATCTCAAGGTCTGTCTGCTCATCTGTCTGTGTTGATCTTTATTGGCACACAAAATCCAGTGTTTTCTTGGAGGTTGTCTTGCTGCCCTGGTGGCAAGGCCTTTGAAATCCAATCCCACCCTTCCATTCCACCCTCCTCCTGTCCAACATGGTGCATTTAAAGGTATCAATACAAATATATTTTCGAGCCAATGAAGCAGAGAGAAGGTCTCAACTCAGAAATAGCCAAAGTTAAAAATATCTCTTTAAATGAAGAATTTACACTACAACAGATACCATAGAAAGTGATTTCTATATTTATTTTGCTTCTTGGCAATTTTGAGTTTGTGTTTAATGTTATATATAGCAGAACGATTTTGCAGTGTGGCTTTAACCATGTTCTATGTTAGAAAAAATAATTTCTGTTTTTCAGCAACAACAAGTAGATTTATGTTTCTTAAGAAGTTTGGAGTTATGTTAACTTTTGGTTATAATAACTACCTGATAGCATGTTAACACATTTAACAGACAGAGAACAACAGCCAGCAGGCAAAGAACAACATTGTTTATGTCGAGTCATAGTCCAGTTTTTAGCGTGTGTTTTGCTTTATTAGTATAGGTAATTTATTTTAGCTTTGACTTCATAATTCTTTGTAGTAAAATGAGTTTGTGTTTCTCTGCAGAAGGAATCTGTGGCGTTGGCAGAACGTCTGATTGATGAAACAGAGGTTAGAGGTTACAGAATCCATGTGGAAGCAGCACGTTTTGAGCTGAAGGGGGAGTATGATGCCAGCAAGAAGAAGAAGAAGAGCAAAGATTATAGAAAGAAGCTACAGCAGCAACAGAAGTAGGTTCACCTCCTGCTCATTTATGAAAAAATATGCAGCATTTTTTTAGCATCCAAATTTCTTGTTGGGTGACTCTGCTCCTGAAAATGCAAATAGATTTAAAGACAAAGGAGTGAGAAGATGTTTTTTTTCCCAGCATGAGACATGGTTTCCTGTTGAACTTTGTGTGTTGTAGACAGTTGGACTGGAGGCCAGAAAAACAAGAAGCAGCAAGGAAGAGACATGAAAAAGTCGTCATCATCAGGAACATGTTCCATCCTAGTGACTTTGAGGTGAAGAAATGTGTCACACATGTGCCTTTTCTGACCATTATG
Source organism: Thalassophryne amazonica (assembly GCF_902500255.1). NCBI lineage: Eukaryota > Metazoa > Chordata > Actinopteri > Batrachoidiformes > Batrachoididae > Thalassophryne > Thalassophryne amazonica. Next base: position 59,132,404 of record NC_047111.1, read on the forward strand.
ATACTCATCAATGTGTTTATCTTCTTAGGAAGACCCGCTGGTGTTGAACGAGTACCGTGAGGATCTACGGACAGAGTGTGAGAAGTTTGGGGAGGTCAAGAAGGTCCTGATTTTTGATGTGAGTTTTGTCTTCACTTCGTTTTCCCACAAAGCCTCAGCAGAGTGAGGGTGGAATCTGAATTGGATGTAAGGTTTGTTTCAGTACATGCAGTTGAGTGTGTTGTCATGTGGTTGCTTTTGTGCTGCAGAGACACCCAGATGGTGTGGCATCCATCGCCTTTAAGGAGCCAGAAGAAGCTGACACGTGTGTTCTGGCATTAAATAGCCGTTGGTTTGGAGGAAGGCAACTGTCTGTTGAGCTCTGGGATGGAACGACAGACTATCAGGTGCAAACAAATTTTCCCTTGTGTGTGCCGTTCTTGACACGGTACAAAAAATGTCCCATATTCCTCCTGCAGCTTACGTTAGCTCAATAATAAATCTCTGAATGCGTTTGTAGGTGGAAGAGACAACAAGAGAGCGGGAGGAGCGGCTGAAGGGCTGGTCCAGTTTTCTCGATGGAGGAGCTGGAGCCCAGCAGGGCAGCAGTACCACCACACCAACAGAGGGCGCCACCACCACAGAAAGGCTGGAGCCATCAAGCAGCACAGAGCCTGAGCCGAGCTCAGACGGGTCCAAAGAGGATCCAGGAGCAAAACCAGAGCCCTCACAGCAGCAAGAACAAGAAGTGGAGTCCACAGACAGCAGCCTGGCTGGGAGTGATGATGAGCAAGCCTAGACATTTCACATGCACATCTTTATTCCCTGTGGCAACCAGTTAGGACAGTCCTGTTGAAGGTGAACTGCAGCGTGTGTTTTCATTGAAAGATTTGGTCAGTGTTATGTGTTGGTTCCCGTTGATTGAAGTGTAAGTAGACGTGTACACAACACTCTGATTAATCCTGAATACACATTTTTCCTGTAATGTCTGAGTATGTTCTTTTTAACACTTAAGGCTGTATGCAATATATGTATGTAGTCCCTTAGAATATTCTTTATGAATTTTTAAAGCCATTTAAGTCATGAAAAAATGTTATTCAGCGCTATTATAATTTTGTTCCTTTGTATTCAAATAAAGGCTTCTCAGTCTTATGTCAGCAAACAAAAATCAGCTTTTCAGGAAACAGTTTTCAATTTCAACTGAGTTTTCAGAAACTCCCAGCATACCAGTGAAACGTCAAATGGAACTGCTACGCTACATCTAGTGTTAGCATTATGAAGCTGAAGAAATTAACTTAATCTTCAGTTGTAATTCAGAGTGCCAAAAAATAAAAAAAATTTAAAATGAAATCACAAAGACAACAGCAGAAATAGGTAATAAACATGAGATCCCACTGGAAAGAACTTTGGATAAATTTTACACAAACGTTTTGCTGGATATCTGCTGGACAGGTAAGGCACGCTCAACACAGGTCTACTGCATCAGCTGTCAACCCTGTTAGCTGCAGTTACGTTTTTGCGCTGTTTGGTGAAATGAGTCAGTTGGCAGACCGAACATTTTATCAAAGCTCTATTACAACCCCTGGCAAAAAATTATGGAATCACTGGCCTCGGAGGATGTTCATTCAGTTGTTTAATTTTGTAGAAAAAAAAGCAGATCACAGACATGACACAAAACTAAAGTCATTTCAAATGGCAACTTTCTGGCTTTAAGAAACACTATAAGAAATCAAGAAAAAAAATTGTGGCAGTCAGTAATGGTTACTTTTTAGACCAAGCAGAGGGAAAAAATATGTACTCACTCAATTCTGAGGAATAAATTATGGAATCACCCTGTAAATTTTCATCCCCAAAACTTAACACCTGCATCAAATCAGATCTGCTCATTAGTCTGCATCTAAAAAGGAGTGATCACACCTTGGAGAGCTGTTGCACCAAGTGGACTGACATGAATCATGGCTCCAACACGAGAGATGTCAATTGAAACAAAGGAGAGGATTATCAAACTCTTAAAAGAGGGTAAATCACGCAATGTTGCAAAAGATGTTGGTTGTTCACAGTCAGCTGTGTCTAAACTCTGGACCAAATACAACATGGGAAGGTTGTTAAAGGCAAACATACTGGTAGACCAAGGAAGACACAAAAGCGTCAAGACAGAAAACTTAAAGCAATATGTCTCAAAAATCGAAAATGCACAACAAAACAAATGAGGAACGAATGGGAGGAAATTGGAGTAAACGTCTGTGACCGAACTGTAAGAAACCGCCTAAAGGAAATGGGATTTACATACAGAAAAGCTAAACGAAAGCCATCATTAACACCTAAACAGAAAAAAACAAGGTTAACAATGGGCTAAGGAAAAGCAATTGACTGTGGATGACTGGATGAAAGTCATATTCATTGATGAATCTCGAATCTGCATTGGGCAAGGTGATGATGCTGGAACTTTTGTTTGGTGCCGTTCCAATGAGATTTATAAAGATGACTGTCTGAAGAGAACATGTAAATTTCCACAGTCATTGATGATATGGGGCTGCATGTCAGGTAAAGGCACTGGGGAGATGGCTGTCATTACATCATCAATAAATGCACAAGTTTACGTTGATGTTTTGTTTATGTTGATGTTTGGGGATGATGAAATCATTTTTCAAGATGATAATGCATCTTGCCATAGAGCAAAAACTGTGAAAACATTCCTTGCAAAAAGACACATAGGGTCAATGTCATGGCCTGCAAATAGTCCAGATCTTAATCCAATTGAAAATCTTTGGTGGAAGTTGAAGAAAATGGTCCATGACAAGGCTCCAACCTGCAAAGCTGATCTGGTAACAGCAATCAGAGAAAGTTGTAGCCAGATTGATAAAGAGTACTGTTTGTCACTCATTAAGTCCATGCCTCAGAGACTGCAAGCTGTTATAAAAGCCAGAGGTGGTGCAACAAAATACTAGTGATGGAGCATTCTTTTGTTTTTCATGATTCCATAATTTTTTCCTCAGAATTGAGTGATTCCATATTTTTTTCCCTCTGCTTGGTCTAAAAAAGTAACCGTTACTGACTGCCACAATTTTTTTTCCTGATTTCTTATAGTGTTTCTTAAAGCCAGAAAGTTGCCATTTGAAATGAGTTTAGTTTTGTGTCATGTCTGTGATCTGCTTTTTTTCTACAAAATTAAACAACTGAATGAACATCCTCCAAGGCCGGTGATTCCATAATTTTTTGCCAGGGGTTGTAGATTAATTTTTCCTACACTCAACAAAAATATAAACGCAACACTTTTGGTTTTGCGCCCATTTCGTATGAGATGAACTCAAAGATCTAAAACTTTTTCCACATACACAATATCACCATTCCCCTCAAATATTGTTCACAAACCAGTCTAAATCTGTGATAGTGAGCACTTCTCCTTTGCTGAGATAATCCATCCCACCTCACAGGTGTGCCATACCAAGATGCTGATTAGACACCATGATTAGTGCACAGGTGTGCCTTAGACTGTCCACAATAAAAGGCCACTCTGAAAGGTGCAGTTTTGTTTTATTGGGGGGGATACCAGTCAGTATCTGGTGTGACCACCATTCGCCTCATGCATCTCCTTCGCATAGAGTTGATCAGGTTGTCAATTGTGGCCTGTGGAATGTTGGTCCACTCCTCTTAAATGGCTGTGCGAAGTTGCTGGATATTGGCAGGAACTGGTACACGCTGTCGTATACGCCGGTCCAGAGCATCCCAAACATGCTCAATGGGTGACATGTCCGGTGAGTATGCCGATCATGCAAGAACTGGGACATTTTCAGCTTCCAAGAATTGTGTACAGATCCTTGCAGCATGGGGCCGTGCATTATCCTGCTGCAACATGAGGTGATGTTCTTGGATGTATGGCACAACAATGGGCCTCAGGATCTCGTCACGGTATCTCTGTGTATTCAAAATGCCATCAATAAAATGCACCTGTGTTCTTCGTCCATAACAGACGCCTGCCCATACCATAACCCCACCACCACCATGGGCCACTCGATCCACAACATTGACATTAGAAAACCGCTCACCCACACGACGCCACACACACTGTCTGCCATCTGCCCTGGACAGTGTGAACCGGGATTCATCCGTGAAGAGAACACCTCTCCAACGTGCCAAACGCCAGCGAATGTGAGCATTTGCCCACTCAAGTCGGTTACGAGGACGAACTGGAGTCAGGTCGAGACCCCGATGAGGACGACGAGCATGCAGATGAGCTTCCCTGAGATGGTTTCTGATAGTTTGTGCAGAAATTCTTTGGTTAAGCAAACCGATTGTTTCAGCAGCTGTCCGAGTGACAATCTTGGAGGTGAACATGCTGGATGTGGAGGTCCTGGGCTGGTGTGGTTACACGTGGTCTGCGGTTGTGAGGCTGGTTGGATGTACTGCCAAATTCTCTGAAACGCCTTTGGAGACAGCTTATGGTAGAGAAATGAACATTCAATACATGAGCAACAGCTCTGGTTGACATTCTTACTGTCAGCATGCCAATTGCATGCTCCCTCAAATCTTGCGACATCTGTGGCACACCTGTGCACTAATCATGGTGTCTAATCAGCATCTTGATACGGCACACCTGTGAGGTGTGATGGATTATCTCAGCAAAGGAGAAGTGCTCACTATCACAGATTTAGACTGGTTTGTGAACAATATTTGAGAGAAATGGTGATATTGTGTATGTGGAAAAAGTTTTAGATCTTTGAGTTCATCTCATACAAAATGGGAGCAAAACCAAAAGTGTTGCATTTATATTTTTGTTGAGTGTACTCGTAAGTTACGTTCCGATGTCCCAGTTTTCATTGAATGCAGTTTGAGTTTCACACTTGGCACATGCACTTCCTCCCTCACGCCTACAAGATGTCATGTAGCAAATTTGCTATATATGTCATACCAGCAATAAAAGTAGCTGTGTTTTTGTGATGTGCAACAGAAGTAAAGGTACTTTATAATACTAGATTTCAAAACAAAATTCATTTAGTCAATTTTGTGAAAACTCAAAAGAGGCTACACCTTTTAATTATTAATTATACAATTTAATATAATTTTAAACATGACTGAACACAAACTAACTGGATTGAAGTATTATCCATTTTATGTACTTTTTACAGTTAAAGGTATACTTTGCTCTGTTTTGTTCTTTATAAGAGTTTATCAGGATAGATTTAAAGAGGATACTTTGCTCTGTTTTGTTCTTTATAAGAGTTTATCAGGATAGATTTAAAGAGGATCTTAAAAGAACAACAAAATATTTACAATAAACCAACATATCAGAGAGCACAACAGTTTTACTCTTGGTGTGAAATAATTAATTTCCACCTTTAATTGTCACCTTATGTGGACACAGAATGTGTGGTTACATAAATGAGTCTCATCATTACCTGTTTTAGCCATGTGATAGACTGGTGTCCTGTCCAAGGTGACCCTAGTCCAGGGACTGCTGGGACAGGCTCCAGGTCCCCATCATCCTGAATTGGAATAAATGTGTGTAGAAAATGAATGAATACCTGTATTAGAATGTGAATTATTGTGAGAGCATAGGAAGGTTTAAGTAAAAGCTAAAATTCTCCTCTTGGAATTTTCCTTAATGATGACTGCTTCATATTTTATTGGCATGAATGGCAAATTATAGGGTTCAAGCAGTCTGTTCTTTGTCACGTGTAAGAGAATTGTATGGCTTGAACCTCAAGTAATAACTAATGGAGAGAGAATCTTTTAGTGAGAATGTCATTATACAAACAGGCGCTCACATAGACCACAGCTTGTTGCATCATCATTATTATTATTAATAAAGAGTAGTTGTAAACATTCAGTCTAATTGATTTTTAGGTCAGGTGCAGAGCATCTTCAGGTTACTGATTCACTGGTGTAGTTTTTAAGTCCTGATTATTTATGATTTTTGGGAAATGGAAAACAAACCATTGGTGGTTGAACATAATGTTGGTCTGTTACTTTTGCTCATCTCCTCCCAGAGTGAAGAGTCTTCAATGGTGCCACAGACACCGTTTGTCTTTACATCCTCGCAGTCAAAAGAATGTCTCTGTTGGGCCTGATCCTGTTTTTAAAGATCACTCAAAGTTGTTCGGTAATGATAAAAGAAAAAGTAGACCTATAAGACACACTATATTTTCATTATACAAGTATTTTGATTACATGGTAGAGAACTTGCCAAATAAAGTATAATTTTTAAGTTGCAGTGCTAAGAGACTGTGCAGACAGCTGAGCAGATTTTGTGCTGAACAGTTAACCTCATGGTTTTAGTTGCTGTCAAGTGTGTTGGCAGGATATGTGCTTTTGTCTGGTTTTGCAAGGGCTGAACAAACATGTTTATCTGTTGAACGCCATCTGATACGAGTGTGTTGGAAATGTTTGACATTTTCTGTAGGTGTGTGTGTGTGTGTTTTGACTGCATTACATTGTGCAGCAATAAAACCCAACACAACTTTGCTCCCACAGATGTGATTTGGTACCTTTTGCATCACAAGTGGACACACAAACATAAGCTCCACAAATGTGTTATGTTAAATCATTAGGTGTTTCTGTTATTCTGTCCACCCCCTAAAGCACAGCTTTTATTTATCATCCCCCCATCTCTCGCTCTCTCTGGGCTTTGACTCTAGAAAATTATTAGTTGGCTCTGCAAAAGTCAGTTGCATTCCAGTTGTTATTGGACAGAAGGTTTTGTTAAGTGCTCCTATACTGTACCAAAATTAATGGAACGTTTCTGCAGCCTTTATTTTACATTAATGATGTGCACTAGGGGGAAAACGAGGTTGAAGCAGCGAGACTTATTAATGGAGCACTTTAGAGCACTTTTCCATCTGCATCAGAAGCTTAAAGTGTTTTACAATTATGCCTCACATTCACACAGACACAGACACCGATGTCAGGGTGCTGCCATGCAAGGCGTTCACTACACACCGGGAGCAACTAGGGGATTAAGGACCTTGCCCAAGGGCCCTTAGTGATTTTCCGGTCTGGCTGGGTTTTGAACCGAGGATCCTCTGGTCTGAAGCCCAACGCTTAACCACTAGACCATCACCTCCCTGTTAATGCAGCCACATTATCAATAGTTTCGGAGGGTCTACAACCCCAGTTCCAATGAAGTTGGGACGTTGTGTAAAATGTAAATAAAAACAGAATACAGTGATTTGTAAATCCTCTTCAACCTATATTCAATTGAATACACCACAAAGACAAGATATTTAATGTTCAAATTGATAGACTTTGTTTTTGTGCAAATATTTGCTCATTTTGAAATGGATGCCTGCAACACATTTCAAAAAAGCTGGGACAGTGGTATATCAGGCTGCTGTAACCCTCACTGTTTTCATGCCCACAGGTACTACAGTATTACCTGGTCTTAACAACTACAATGCATTTTTTAAGTACAGAAAAATGAGGTTTGTGTTTATTTTGTGCTCTTACTACAGGGGTTCTGTTAACATTCATGTATTTCCATGTGAATTTTTCCTCATATTATGAAACTGTCAAAGGAGAGATTTCTTGGTCTTTATTTGCAACAAGGTTTTAATATGAGTAGGGTTACAAAAAAAAACAAATGAATGTCCTTTTGATGTGTAAGAGAACCACTGACAACATAAGCCAGCTAGTTTCAGTGACAGACTTTTATTAATGTCCATTAACATACAACAGTTAGAAAGTGTCATTTTAGAATAAACAACTTCAAGTTCTTCAATGAATGATCAACAATAAAATAATTTATTAAGAAAATAAACGTACGTCTTCAAAAATATACAGTTATGCTGCATGAGCTCTCACTGAACAATCGGTAAACAGTGATTTGTCCAAGACCTTCACATTTGTGGTGACGCCATAACTTACACGTTGAAATACTTTCAGGTACGCGGTGACAGCACACATCAAAACGCAGTTTAATTCTCTTTTTGCTGTGAAGGAAGTGAAGGCATGTGAGAGAAAGCGACGTCCCTGAGTCAATATATGAAATCTGAGATTAAAATCCAAACCATTCTGTAAGTCTGCATTTAAAACACTCCACTCACACACAGGTGTTAGCTGTAATGCAAAAACACACATGGAGCACTTTAAAAGTTTCCTGTGTGCGTTTCCTCTGCTTCTGGTTTGATGTAATTTTCTTCTCTTAACTTGGGTGTGGAGTCTCTGTTGCCTTCAGATACTGCAAAAAAAGAAGGGACATTGTCTAATGAGTGATTTTTATTTCTTTATTTAAATCAAGGCTAAATGAGGACATTTTATCGTTTACATTAAACCTGTGTGAGCTGAAGTTCCTGAGCACCACAAACGCACTTCTCACCTCAACTAAAATTTACAGAAATGATCCTTTTTATAAATTCTTATCAGCATTAATAACATAACTGTGTGTTTTTAAGGCTCATGTTCAACATTAACAATTAAAAAAATCTATATCTTTGAAAAGCCACACAGTATTCTGCAGTGCAATTTTTGTTTACATCGAAAATAAGAGCTCACAAATCAGAAGTTCATTTACATTTTTTTGGTGAAGTTTTATGGGAATTGCTGGATTTCTAGATGGGGAGTGAATCACGACTCCTCCTGTACGTTATTCTGTTGACATGGCTGGTTTGATTGACCATGGGCCATATGAATGAAAATGCTAAGAGCAGCTGGTGCTGGTAAATACAGCCACACTAACCACAGTTAAAGCTCACTGGATACCATACCGTAAATGCTTTTTCCCCTGAAGTGTTACACATAAATATTGACACGCACGTCATCCACCACAAGCGCACAGTGTCTCTGTTCCACACGGAGAACAGAGTAATTTTATAACTTTTTCTTGAAATTAAATTGTGTCTGCAGCCAGGATCACATGGAGCTTGTGGTAAATGAGACGTTATTGAGGCGCTGTGACTTTTTCGACTTGTTGCGCCAAGACAGAAACGGTGTGGAGGGGGGGGACACTCCGCTCCGCTAACTGTTCTGATGGTGCAAAGTGCCGCAGAGCAATTTTTCTTCACTAAAATGCACAGGTAAGACTGTGTGTGTGTGTGTGTGTGTGTGTGTGTGTGTGTGTGTGTGTGTGTGTGTGTGTGTGTGAGTGAATTCACACCGCATGAGGAGCGCAGCTTTCTGGAAATCAATTGACAGCATCAATTGACAAATTTGTTGTTTATTTGAGAACATTTTATTTAAAGTGGATATGACACCTAAAAAATTAGGTAAAACTGATAAAAATATCAAAATATACATACAGTCTAGTAAGTTGAAAGTGGTTTTAATTATTATCACTGAGAAATAAAGTTTGTACAGTTTCTCAAAAGTGTGTTTCTTGGAAAGCGCGCTGGTAGCATTCCATCAGCGGTCACGTGATGCCATGACGTCACAGCGTGTAGAGTCCCGTCTTTGTCTGTTCGATTAACAACAGGAACAGATGGACCTCAGCATGGACAGTGACGAGATCACAAACTTTTCTGACTCCTCTTCAAGTGTGGATTATTTCTGACTCGGATCCTGAGATTGTCGCAACAGTGATTAGACCCTACAGATTGGAGCCGTATCTTTCGGACGAACATTCAAACCAGGAGCATTCTGGCAGCGAAAATAATGCCGACGGTGTTTATGGAGGAGCCTAAGCGGAGGCAAGAGACGTGCCAATTCCGATGCATTTTGAAAGGCTGCAGAATATGGAATGGTAAGGGAGGCTTTGATTTTTGTTGCTGCTGTTTATAAGACTATAATTATAGCATTTTCGATTTGAGCATCTGTTTACTGCCTTTGTTATTGTTCCGGAGCCGTGATAGTGTAGCTATTACTTGTGGACCACCGTCATTACCTTCGGGTTTTTGCCATTTGAGTACCTGGCATTGCATTCATCCGTGTTTAGTTACATTATTTTCACAAAAGAATAGGAAATAAACGGCGAAAGTTTCGAAAAAGATCACCGAAAACAACACTGAACATGCCGCCGCCGTGTTTACATGCCGCCGCGTTTACTACGTAAGTTCCTTGACCATTTCCAGATTATTGTGAACATATTATTTGGGGTTGACATTTTATGTGTTCCTGTGAGCGGTGAGAACTATGGAGACAGTAGAGGAAAGTGTCTGCTGTCGGGAGCAAATGCGTGCGTGTGAGCGGAGCGAGCGGCAGCCGGACATTTCGTGCATCACACAACACCGCAGCTTTCGATCAATCTGCCTGGACTTGAAAAGGCTAAAACCTTTTGCCCTTGTGTTTGTGCAATATGCTGCGACACACTGGTCAGGCATATCGACAAGTCCCTGAGAGCTGTGTTTAATCAAAGTTCCTGCCGCTAAAAAACGTGTAAACAACGGCCACCAGGCGCGCAAGTCGATAGGGTCTACACGTAGTGACGTATTTTAGGCTTGGTGCTCAGCGGGAAGCTGGTCACGGGGCGTGCACATTTTTCAGTGGGGGGACGTTCAAATGTTATATATAACGGGAGAATCACGTCCATTTTCCCAAAATGCGTAGGTTGACCAAATTATATAACCTTTGTTACATGTAATAAGACTATGTTGTCTTTAAAGTAGACCTGCATTGAAATAAATGCAGTCAGATCTTTGGACCAAAAAAATGACATATTTACACATAAGATCCTTCTGAATGTACTAAAGTAAATCTGCAAGCCCAGATCTGTCATTCAACGGAGAAATCTTCATTTGAAAATGACAAATTTACAGCTAACATTTAGCCCTCCGCAAATTGTCCCTCATCATGGACGCTACCGAGACGTCACGGACAAGACCCTCTCCCAGCATGCATTGCGCCAATTGTAATTTGTGGATTTATGTCAGTTTGCATCTGCACCTTTTTCTTGTCTTATACGGAAGGATCTACTTTTTAAAACTTCATATTGTCTTGCGGTACGCTTGGTGAGTACACATTTCTTTTATTTGTGCTTGAAAATTATTTTTGTGGACTTTTTCATACGCCCGTTTGATTGAGTGGTGTCGCATTGAAAAACTACTGTCTTTCACCTCCGGTGTACCGTCGCGGGCTACGGAGGCGAGACCCGCAAAGAATTCAAGTCATTAAAAATATATAAACCTCTCTCAGCGGCCACGGAGCTCTGCGGCTCCGATTACCGAGACGTGCGGCGCTGCGGATTTTGCAGCAAGAAGTCTGTCCTTGCGAGCAACAGGTGTCACCGCGCGCACTGCATTAAACCGGCGAGCGTAGTCTCTGGACTTGTGCCAAGTTGGCTGCAACTCCATTCAGTAGACAGAGAGGTGGTGCCGGCTGCACAGCAGACACGGGGGTGTGAGTGCCGCCGCAGCATTTAACGAGCGCATACACTCAGTAAGCGTATCGGGGGCAGTGAGAGCGAGGCGTCGGGGAATAATGTCGCCTGCTGTCGATGCCGCCGCTGATCTGATCCCCGGATCTGAGCAAGCAGAGCTGTATCTCACATTCATTGCAGCTTACTTTTGGATGTTGAAAACAGGATGTGTATAACAGTAACATTACTAAGATAAAATCAATTTCAATGCGGGATCGGACTGAAGGCGGGAACGCGTCGTCTTGTCACCGACGTCATGGAAATGATCCGGATGTACAAACTGTTTTCACAGAGGGCTAAATGTTAGCTGCAAATTTGTAATTTATAAATGAATATTTCTCCGCTGAATTACAAATTTGGGCTTACAGATTTACTTTACTGCATTCACAAGGGTCTTATAAATACATATCAGCTATTTCTTTTCTGAAATCTGACCAAATTTATTTCAATGCAGGTCTACTTTAAGTGTCATATCCACTTTAACTTATTACCAGGCAGCACTTTACAATTATTTTATTTTGCCGTTCGTTTTAATGTTATTAAATTGTTGGTTTAAACAACAAGCAAATTTAGGTTTTGCCTTTTGCTCCCATACTGTACCGAAAATGAACCGAACCGTGACCTCAAAACCGAGGTACATATCGAACTGTGATTTTTGTGTATCATTACACCCCTAATATATATATATATAATTGCAAACAAAGGCTACAGTACCAAATATTAACATTGATTTTCACAGGTGTTCAAATACTTATTTGCAGCAGTAGCATACAAATAAATTATTTAAAAAACTCATACAAATAAATAATAATAATAATAAAAAATCATATATTGTGATTTCCAGATTTTTTTTTTTTTTTTTTTTTTTTTTTTAAGATTATGTCTCTCACAGTGGACATATAAGATGAAAATTTCAGACCCCTCCATGATTTCTAAGTGGGATTTATATATATATATGGTCTGAAATTTTCATCTTAGGTGCATGTCCACTGTGAGACATAATCTTAAAAAAAAAAAAAAATCTGGAAATCACAATGTATGATTTTTTTTAATTTATTTGTATGATTTTTTAAAATAATTTATTTGTATGCTGCTGCTGCAAATAAGTATTTGAACACCTGTGAAAATCAATGTTAATATTTGGTATCGTAGCCTTTGTTTGCAATTACAGAGCCCAAACGTTTCCTTAGTTTTTCACCAGGTTTTCACACACTGCAGCAGGGATTTTGGTCCACTCCTCCATACAGATCTTCTCCAAATCTTTCAGGTTTGGAGTTTCAGCTCCCTCCAAAGATTTTCTATTGAGTTCAGGTCTGGAGACTGGCCAGGCCACTCCAGGACCTTGAAATGCTTCTTATGGAGCCCCTCCTTAGTTGCCCTGTCTGTGTGTTTGGGGTCATTGTCATGCTGGAAGACCCAGCCATGACCCATCTTCAATGCTCTTACTGAGGGAAGGAGGTTGTTTGCCAAAATCTTGCAATACATGACCCCTCCATCCTCTCTTCAATACGGTGCAGTCGTCCTGTCCCATTTGCAGAAGAGCATCCCCAGAGTATGATGTTTCCACCCCCATGCTTCATGGTTGGGATGGTTTTCTTGGGGTTGTTCTCATCCTCTAAACATGGTAAATGGAGTTGATTCCAAAAAGCTCTATTCTGGTCTCATCTGACCACATGACCTTCTCCCATGCCTCCTCTGGATCATCCAGATGGTCACTGGTGAACTTCAAACGGGCCTGGACATGTGATGGCTTGAGCAGGGGGACCTTGCTGCCCTGCAGGATTTTAAACCATGACAGCATCATGTGTTACTGATGTAATGTTTGTGACTGTGGTCCCAGCTCTCTTCAGGTCATTGGCCAGGTCCTCCTGTGTAGTTCTGAGCTTTCTCAGAATCATCCTTACCCCACAAAGTGAGATCTTGCATGGAATCACAGACCGAGGGAGATTGACAGTCATCTTATGTTTCTTCCACTTTCTAATAAATAATCATAACAGTTGTTGTCTTCTACCAAGCTGCTTGCCTGTTGTCCTGTAGTCCATCCCAGCCTTGTGCAGGTCTACAGTTTTGTCCCTGGTGACCTTAGACAGCTCTTTGGTCTTGGCTATGGTGGACAGGTTGGAATGTGACTGAGTGTGTGAACAGGTATCTTTTATACAGGTAACAAGTTCAAACAGGTGCAATTAATACAGGTAAAGAGTGCAGAATAAGAGGGCTTCTTAAAGAAAAATTAACAGGTCTGTGGGAGCCAGAATTCTTGCTGGTTGGTAGGGGGTCAAATACTTACAAGTATTTGCAGCAGTAACATACAAATAAATTATTAAAAAAAATCATACATTGTGATTTCCGGATTTTTTTTTTTTTTTTTTTAGATTATGTCTCTCACAGTGGACATGCACCTAAGAGGAACATTGCAGACCCCTCCATGATTTCTAAGTGGGAGAACTTGCAAAATTGCAGGGTGTTCAAATACTTATTTTCCTCAGTGTATATATATATATATATATATATATATATAAAACAATTGTGAACACTTGTTTAAACTGTGGGGGAAAATGCTTGCAAAGATGCTTGCAAATGTATGACTTTGTAATATCATAGAATCTGGGGTTTTTCCCCCATAAAATGTAAACTTAATTCAGTTTTTCATTGAATTTACAATTAAAAATCAACAAGCCTCAGTCTTCTTCTTCTTGGGATCAGTTTGTCTGTCTGACCTGTGAGTAGTCCAGCAAAGAATCAATGGGCTGTGGTCTCGTGTAGTCAGGTGGGTTGGCATGGGGGTCGTAACCTAGACGGGCCAGCATTGGTGCGATTTCAGCCATGTCACTCATCACGTCAGAGGGAATGTGCCCCACCCACTTAGCCAGAGCGTCGGTGTTCACCGGTTTCATCACCTGGTCGGTCGAGTGCTCAACTCTAGATGGGGAATCAAACACAAGCTCAGCTTGACTGTATGATATATGCAAGATTTTTTTTTAATCCACTGCCACCATGTAGCAGAATGAGGACAAGGTCTGAAAGTTTGTATTTACATTTCCATCCCTCTGTTTGGACTATAAAGAACAAGCTACAACAAACTAATGAACAGAATTACAAGGGATTTGTCCAGTTTCCAGATTTGTGTAGGCTGAGGCCTTTCATTTCATGTCCACTCACGGTAACTGCAGACAACAGCAACAGGACAAATTACAGCTCTGATCAGATTTAAGAAGCAATAAATAATTTGCACATACTTACTTGGACAGAGACACCCCACCAGCCTTTCCAATCAGCTCTTCGTGGTGCAGCACCGACACGTCCCACTGCAGCTCTAAGAAGTGAAGCAGCTTCCTCATTTCCATTTCTGGGTGGAGCACAAGCTGCTCGTAGCGAACGGGCAGACATCGGGTAACGCCTGCAGCCTCGCACTGGCTGAACATGGTCTCCACCGAAGCGCTCCACTTGGTCAGACAGTCCCTGTAGCTGGTCAGGTCAAAGCCAGAAATGGTCACCTATGAACAGAGGAACATCAGTACAGGAGACATATTACACCAGAACATTTGGTCACAATAAGTAGCTCTGTGACAGAACTGTGACCTGGGCTCCACCCTCTCATAATCCAGTGGTATAAATGATGGAGTATGGATGTTAAGTAACCAAAATTACAACAAATTGGCCAAAATGCTTGTGTAATCAAATCTAGAGCTTGTTAGCAGCAGCCTTAACAACAATAGAAACTCAGCATACCTTGCGTGATATCATGGAGTGGACAGTTGCACGCCCGTCTCGTAGCATAAGAACAAATTTGGCTTTGGGGAAGATGCGTGCCAAATACGACAGAGCCTTCAAGGCAAAAGGGTCCTTGTTACAAAGTCGAGGTGCAGGCTCTCCGTGACCAACTATCACCTGAAACACACAATACCTTTGAATAATCCAATTCAAACTGGCTAAGGTATTAATATGTGACTTAACACATTTAGAAGCAAATATTACAGAGGTGACAGAGCAAACAAAACATCATCCGTGGAAAGGCACTCAATGAAAATAAATTTGAACAGTTTACACAAAAACGACATTGTTAATTCAGACGTTGTTTACAAAATAATAAATGCTTCTAAATGTCATCATTCTGATAAAATATGAAACTAAAAAAAATATTTTGAGTGAGTACCTTTTACACTGAATTCTTGTGAGTAATCTATCCTATGGTTTAACAAGAACATCATGTTGATCATTATTATGCTGCTTATGTGGAATCATGCTTTGAGCTGTAATAAATAATAATAATAATAATAATAATAGGGTTCTTATTAATGTGAAATGGTCTGTTACTTCACTGTAATGTTTAATTAACAAAATTCGAGAACTTCTGTGTAAAGCCCTGGTCTCATCGAATAATGAAAGATAAATAAAGAGCCACATAGCACTTTTTTTTTTTTTTTGAACAAGTCCAGTTATTCAACAATCGTGGGAGAACAGTGGCTTTTTGAGAGGCTCTTAGAGGCAGAATATTTGGCCAATGAGGCTCATCTCTGAGAGTCCAATTAAGATTTCAGACTGAATTATTTTTCTTCATGTACATCTTCACACTGCATGAAATTTTGTTGAATTCTAAATGGTTTCCCAAAATATTGAGTAGGGTATAAAAACATCAATGGTCACATTCATACAGAAATATAGGGTGCTTCTAAGTTTTGCACTGCACTGAATAATATTTTGCGGCTTGAATGCGGATCCAGGAGGGAGCTGCTATATTACTTTTTAAGACTGCAAAATTTGGTGTGCTTAAATATTTCTGTCAATAATTCAAAAACTAATGACCTGTCTTGGTTAAAATATGAAAATAAAAATTGTGTATCACAGTCCTTCAATTTCTGTTATTCACAGTAGGGACTCACGTCCACAGAATATGGTATATTTTAAACTGCAGTGACTGCTGGGCTTTGACAAAGGTATGTACTCTGAGCAATGTTCTACTGCAACAAATTATGTGTGTATCTGTCTTTTCCACAGGCTTTAACAGCTTTTTAATAGCAAATAACAACTTGTATCTAGAACCAGCCTGTTCACCTCTAACAGGAACGCTCGCACCGCTGAGTCCAACACCTGGTCGGTGACACCAGCCTCATCCAATCGCATCCTCTCCTTAACGGAGCGGCTCCAGGTGGAACGCATGGCCAGAAGACGGGGGATCACACGGGTTTCTTCTCCACACCTCACTGCATTGTGGGCGTCCAGCATGACGCGCATCAGCGTGGTGCCACTCCGAGGAAACCCTCCAATGAAGATGAGGGGCGTGTCTTCTGGAAAGTGCTCAGGCAGGGACAGGCTCTGATTGGCTGATCGCATAGTGAGTTCCATCCACCGGTGCCGATGGCTTTTTGGAGGACAGTCTACTCCACTCATACCAAGGTAAAGCAGGGAGATGCAGGTAAAGAGTACACAGCCCAGAAGCACGCTCGCCTTTGTGTTCCTCATTGCTCTTTGTTTGGGAATCAAGTTCAGGATAACATTATTGACACTCAGGCCACCTGCTCCAAACCGACTTTCAGTGAATGTGAGGTAAAGTCAAGGCAGATGATGGCGAGTGCGATACAAAGAGCGTGAAGCGATGCTGACTAAGGTGCAGGGAGGATGACTCCTCACTCATCTGCAGCTCCTGAGCTCCAGTGCTGGAGTGCAGGATCCAGGCCTGCTACATTCCACGGCCAGCCACGACTCTCATCCATTGTTCCTAGTGAAGACATCACATCATCAGCCGGCACAGCAATGCAAACACTAACTGCTGCTCCCAACAAAATAAGCAGTTAAGTACTTCATGATTGCAATATACATCACAGTATGAGATGTGATTTTTTTTTTTCCTCCTCATGCACCACTTCCCCCTTTTACTGAGCAAGTCAACATTTGAGCCACCCTATTTTACTATCAGAGTCATCCTGTTTTTACTAACACAATGGTAACTTCATGTCCTACAGTAGAGGGCCATTACTAGCAAACAGGATGTGATGATAATCATTGTGTAATTTAGCCAAGAACATGTGGCACTCTCATACATCCAGTTACAAACTGTGTTATTGCGATTTTGCAGTTGCTTTGCATCACATACACACACACTTGGTATCTTAAGTCTCTAATTAAGTCTTCCTTGTGTTTTTATTCTCAGTGACAGTTTCTGCCATCCTGAAACACAAAGTAAGATCATATTACTATTGACTGCGCCATCCCACAGCTTCCTCATTTCTACTCTGCAGTGTGCACGCAAGCAATTTCATCAGCACAAGTCCAGTTCCAATTCTGCTTATAGTTACTATAAACTAAAATATACAGAATTTTAACAGTTTTACTGCTGACAAGCAGTTATGTCCATATACAGCTTCAAATCTGAAAAAGTTGGGACAGTATGGAAAACAAAAAAAGAGGGGGAAAAATAACGACCCACTGTGAGTTTTATTTCATTGCAGACAGTATGAACCAAAGATATTTCATATTTGTCAACTTCATTTGTTAATCATCCATTCCTGCATTTCAGGCCATTGCAAGAAAAGTTGGAACGCGAATGCACTTTTACTACTTTGTCATGTCATTTCTTCTCACAACATTTAAGACAGTTTGGCACTGAGGATACCAAGCATCCTCAACTGAGGATGAAGCATTTCAGGTGTTATTTTGTCCCATTCTTCCTGTAAACATTTAAAGGTGTGCAACAGTATGGGGTCATCATTGCTGCATGTTTCTTTTCAAAATTCTCCAAACATTCTGTATTGGGGACAGGTCAGGATTGCAAGAGGGGCAGTCCAGTACTCATCTATTCTTCCACAGCCATACTTTTGTAATTAGTGCACATTCTGGTCTTGCATGATTGTCTAGTTGAAAAATGTATGAACATCCATGGGAAAGATGTAATCTTGAAGGCAGCATATTTTGCTCTAATGTCTCATTGTACATTTCTGCATTAATGCCATCACAGAAGTGTAAATTACCTTTGCCAAGGGCACTAACACAACCCCATATCATGAGAGAACCTGGCTTTCAGACTTGTTGCTGATAACAGTCCTTTTCTTCTTTGGTCTGGAACAGACAGCATCCATTTCCTTCAAAAAAAGATCTGGAATACTGATTTGTGTGACCACAATACACATAAAATAATGTGGTCATTCAAGGATGTTAATTTTTCACAACTGCCAGGTGAAGGTGTGTATCTATATGGGCATTTAAATAGTTAAATGGCTTTGATTTTTGGACTTATTTTGGTTTAACTACTTTTTTCTGGTGACTTTCAGCTGGGACTTTGAGAATTGAGGCCTAATTTATTACTATTACTACTACTACTAATAATAATAATAATAATAATAACGATAACAACAGCAGCAATAACAACCTCTGCAAGAAAAAAAACAACTTCTTGTGGGAAAATGGAACCAACCTTGGGGACATTTTTGGCCATTGGGATAGTATGCTTGACATAATTTGACCCTTGGGGAAAAATAATTGGGGAACCCTGCAGTATTTCATGAATATTGTTTTTAAACGTTACAATAATTTTCTCACACAGCTGTTAACAGAGTGGAGATCCTCTGCCAAGCTTTGCACCTCAAAGACTCAGCTTTTTGTAGATACTGCTGTTGATGTCTACTATTTGAAACAGCATCATTATCCCCCCCACCCAATCCCTAAATTGCTCCTGTCCTAACTTTTTTCTAAGAATGTATTGCAGGCCTGAAATGCAGGAATGGATGTATAGATGCAATGGATATAACAAATGAAATGTGACCACACAAAACATGAAAATATCTTGGGCTCATGTTGTCTGCAATGAAATATAACTTAAAAAATAAAGTACTGGAAAAGTTGAACTCTGTCCTTCTCTCCTGGATTCATTCTCTAGACAGGAGCCTGACATCTGGGTGCCACGTGGACAGCATTCCAGGCTGGAGGAGGCTGCATGTAAAATCCTGTTTACGGTGCATTCAGAAAGTTTTCACAGCGCTGCACTTTTTCCATTTTTTTTTTTTTAGTGTTACAGGCTACAGCCTTATTCCAAAATGGACAAAATTCATTTTTCCTCAAAATTCTACACATAATATCCCATAATGACAATGTGAATTTTTTTTTTTTTTTTTTTTTTTTTTTTTTTTTTTTTTAAGATTTTCGCAATTTTTAAAAAAATATAAAACCAAGAAATCACATGTATACAACCCCTGGCAATAATTATGGAATCACCGGCCTCAGAGGATGTTCATTCAGTTGTTTAATTTTGTAGAAAAAAAGCAGATCACAGACATGACACAAAACTAAAGTCATTTCAAATGGCAACTTTCTGGCTTTAAGAAACACTATAAGAAATCAGGAAAAAAAAAATTGTGGCAGTCAGTAATGGTTACTTTTTTAGACCAAGCAGAGGGAAAAAAATATGGACTCACTCAATTCTGAGGAAAAAATTATGGAATCATGAAAAACAAAAGAATGCTCCAACACATCACTAGTATTTTGTTGCACCACCTCTGGCTTTTATAACAGCTTGCAGTCTCTGAGGCATGGACTTAATGAGTGACAAACAGTACTCTTCATCAATCTGGCTCCAACTTTCTCTGATTGCTGTTGCCAAATCAGCTTTGCAGGTTGGAGCCTTGTCATGGACCATTTTCTTCTTGTAAGCTTGTTTTTTTTCTGTTTAGGTGTTAATGATGGCTTTCGTTTAGCTTTTCTGTATGTAAATCCCATTTCCTTTAGGCGGTTTCTTACAGTTCGGTCACAGACGTTGACTCCAGTTTCCTCCCATTCGTTCCTCATTTGTTTTGTGGTGCATTTTCGATTTTTGAGACATACTGCTTTAAGTTTTCTGTCTTGACGCTTTGATGTCTTCCTTGGTCTACCAGTATGTTTGCCTTTAACAACCTTCCCATGTTGTTTGTATTCGGCACATTTAGACACAGCTGACTGTGAACAACCAACATCTTTTGCAACATTGCGTGATGATTTACCCTCTTTTAAGAGTTTGATAATCCTCTCCTTTGTTTCAATTGACATCTTTCGTGTTGGAGCCATGATTCATGTCAGTCCACTTGGTGCAACAGCTCTCCAAGGTGTGATCACTCCTTTTTAGATGCAGACTAACGAGCAGATCTGATTTGATGCAGGTGTTAGTTTTGGGGATGAAAATTTACAGGGTGATTCCATAATTTTTTCCTCAGAATTGAGTGATTCCATATTTTTTTCCCCTCTGCTTGGTCTAAAAAAGTAACTGTTACTGACTGCCACAATTTTTTTTCCTGATTTCTTATAGTGTTTCTTAAAGCCAGAAAGTTGTCATTTGAAATGACTTTAGTTTTGTGTCATGTCTGTGATCTGCTTTTTTTCTACAAAATTAAACAACTGAATGAACATCCTCCGAGGCCGGTGATTCCATAATTTTTGCCAGGGGTTGTATATTGTGAATACAGCTCCACCTATCAGGGAAATAATTTATTTGTTCATAAACATAAAAAATAATAACCTATTCTGATAACACACTATCATCTAATAAAGTTCTTAAGTCTCAAACTGTAATTAACCTCAACAATCAAAGAAAAGATGTCTGAAAATTCAAGGTCAGCATATTTTCTACAGAAAAGCACCAAAGTAGTGATGCTGTAAATGGACTGCATTTATATTAACCACTAGGCCATCACCTCCCCAAGTAGTGTTGCTGTAGGTTCCATCTGACATAGTAAGTCCCTTCGGCTGCTCCCTTGTTTGCACTTGGGGTCGCCACAGCAAATCCAAGGTGGATCTGCATGTTGAATTGGCACAAGTTTTACGCCGGATGCCCTTCCTGACGCAACTCCACATTACATGGAGAAATGTGGCAGGGGTGGGATTTGAACCCGGAACCTTCTGAACTGAAACCAAGCGCATTAACCACTTGGCCACTGACATAATGAATGTATTTAATCACAACTGTAATCAAAGGCTCTCACGATATTGCAATAATATACAAATAATGAATGTTTATGAGTTCAATGGTACGAATGTTTCATGAAGTGAAAGTTGGAATGTTACATTCAACTTGGCTTTGCCTCGTTGAATGTAACATTCCAGCTTTCACCAAATTAAATAGTCGTTCCATTGACAGAATGAAAAAAAAATTCATTATTTGTTTTATATAATGGTGACAATAGATTCTTGTCATTTGATATTAATTTATAAACAGAAAAGGGACTTACATTTTGGTGTTCCACTGGTGCTTAGTCTTAACGATGTAGACGACAATGCCATGCACTGACTTTGTGTACTTCCAAAAAAAAAAAAAAAAAAAAGACTTCATGTAGTTCCTCAATCCAGTGAAAAATCACATCAGAAATTTGACCAGCTTTTCATCCTAACACTCTTCTTGCATCCAGATGGCTTACATTGTAGTGGATTTGTTTTTTTTGTGTTAGAAAAATTAGCAGTATCAATTAGCTCCTTCAAATCATCGTCCGTCAGCAAAACAAACTCCGCCTTGTTTAGCTAAACGCTGCCCTGGTAGTGTGAGCATGCGCGGTGGTCGGGCGTGCAATTGCACATTTCATATAGCACCAAAATTGCACGCTTAAAAAGAACTATAGATTGAGCCAATCACCTAACTGAGCGGGGGCAACTGCTAATGACAGCATTTTGTGTTTGCAACAAATGCAGTAAAAATCAAGTACAGTCCAGGGGGGAAATTCTTACCCAGGCTCTACTGTGCTAAAAATAAGCCAAACCCTATTCAAAACAATAACAACTATTAATAATGAAATTTTACTACTTCTCAACATTTTGCACAATAACAATTTTGTGTACATAATTACCAGGTGTATTATTTTTAAATCATGCATGTCCCTTTGTACTAGTGTGAACAAAATAACTGAAAGTGCTTCGAGTTGGTTTAGACCAAACCCGGCGGAGTGACTGATTAGCCAAGAGCAAAGTAGTTTGATTTTGATGAGAGAATGTTTTTGTTTTTTATTAACTAGGTCACAGGCCAAAGTCAAACCTTTAGCCTAAAGCTTATATACAGAATTTTTATTTTGATCAAATGATTTAAGCTACACCCGTGGCTGCTATTAAAAACAAAGACAAAGTCAGATGTCACCTTTCCTTTGGTCACGTGGCAGTATGTCTGAAGGTCATCCGAAATGGGATAAACAGATTTTTATTGCAGTCCAAATACTGACAGCTATTTCTGGAATGATTTCAGAACAATGCTCTAAACCTGATGTCCTGGCTGCCTAGTAACCTTGTAAATTATTTTATCTTAAAGCCTGGTCACACGACAACAATGAAGGGCAACGAAGCCCAAATGAAACAAGAAATCTGGACTTTTGTTGGCATCGTTTAACCTTTGCTCAGCTTCATTCCCACAGCTGGTGCTTCGTCAGGATTTTTAAGCAGTTACAAAATTTAAACGAATGCACCGGATACCTCAATTCGTCTGTATTTCGTTTTGCTGTCGTTGCTGATGGTTTCTTATCGTTTGCTTAGTTTTTGTAGCGTCAGTGTTTCGTTCAACTTCGTTTACACTTCATTCAACCTTACAAGTTCGATGTATGCAACAACATCTGAACGAATCAATAACTAAAGCCTCGACCAGCTGAACGTTTTCATACAGTAACAATAGTGGAAAGAACGTTTTATCAACTACGTACGAACGTTTCCAATGTTCGTGGCTCACCTGCGTGTGGGCGTGGCGTCGTCAGACACGGACAGTTCCCCATGACCAGCGCCAGACAATGACAGTTCAAATTACTCACCTGGAAGTACTGTGGAAATGAGGGAGAGGCTGACTGTCTGCGGCTTTTAATTATGCTGTCGGTCACATTGTCTTCTTCTTTCATATTCAATGCCGGACAGCACCATGTTAAGGTGCATATAACGCCACCTACTGAGCTGGTGAGTGATCACTGACATTTTACAAACTTTTAGCTGTTGGTCAGGTGATCATGAATGTTTCGTTTAAAACGTTGAGGTCAACGTTAGCTTTGGTTTCGTTGTGTTCCTCTTTCATTTTATGCTCTTGATTAGCAGGCTATTCATTGATGGGAAAAGTGAAAGCTCATTCACCCACCTTTTCTCAATGATTTGTGACTTTATGGCTTTTTTTCCTTTCGTTCAGGAATCGTCATATGCCGTGTGACCGGGACATTATATGGTTTAGGGTTAAGTTTTTCTGAAATGCAAAAAAGTTTGACAAATTGAGCATAACTTCTGCTTCTGGCCCACAGTTTTACACACTTCCCCAAGTCTTGCACAGTTGCAAAATTCTGGTATGGTGCGTATTTCTGATTTGCATACTCCGTAGAACAGTAGATTGGTGGTTAGCGCTCTGTTAGAAGTCCCAGGATGGGTTGTGCGGCGTTAGCATGTTCTCTCTGCGTTTGTGATGGTTTCATCCAGGTTGGAGACTGTCACAGCAGTCATAGGGCAAGAGGCGGGGTACACGCTGGACAGGCTGCCAGTCAATGGCAGGACCACATATAGACGGACAGACAAACAAACACATTCACACCTATGGTCCGTTTAAAGATTCCAATCCACCTAACCTGCATGTCTTTGGAAATTGGAGGAAGCCAGAGGAGTACCCGGGCTAACCCATGCGAACACAGCGAGAACATACAGAAAGCACCAGGCAGGAAGGGATCCCACAACCTTCTTGCAGGGAGACAGGTATAGAAAATGAATTGAGTCCTTCGCGGAACCCTATTAAGTTTGGAACTAGTATATATGGTTGAAGGGTGCCAGTCAATAATAAAGTGATTAATGTAACACAGGACGTTAAAGTCATTCAGGTCACACAAAACAATAATTTATGGTACAACAGAGGACTTTTAGTCTGACACTAAATCATGCAGATTAGTACTATTTTGATAAATTCTAAATTTGGTATTTTATTTTACTTTATGCTGCAATCTTTGCTTTGTTGGAGATTTTACTTTGTTTTATTTTATCGTGTTTGTTTGTGCGGTGTTATTCCCCACCCCATAGGACCGGTGGGTTCTTGCGTTCGTCTCACCACATACATGAAGATCCGGATACACACGTTGTTAATTTATCACAGGCCCAGGAGCAAACAAACATCTGGCTGGACAAGATAAAACCGCCTTCATCATTACCTGCCAATAATTAAACCACACATGAAAATGCTAGTTTGTGTGCGTGTTTTCACTCACCACCAGTGAGTCCGAGGAAAAAAGGGTGAAAAAAGAAAAGAAAAAACCCCGACGTGAACCTTGTTCCAAAACGTTACGCTGTTGTCCATAAAATAAAATTAAAAAACCTCCGTCTTCTCTCATGAGCAGAATCCGTCTGCGAACATCATAGCTGCTATTTCTGCGTCATTTCACATATTTAACATAATCACACAACCTTCCAGCCTCGCTGTTGCTTCAGTACTGAGACGTGCCAATATTAAAAAAAAAAAAAAAAAAAAAAAAAAAAAAAAAATTCAACAGCGAGGACAAAGCTCCACTCTGATTGGACCACAGCTGTGCTGCCTTAGGAAGGACGTCTGTGTGGGCGATTCCTATTGGCTGCGGCTGTTAAAGGGCAATTCCGCCGCAACAGCAAGTTACACGTTTTTGTTTTTTTTTTTGCCCCAGAGGCTAAAATTACTTTAACTCATCGATTCGTGTGCGCTCACTAAAAGCCCGCAGGGGAAATGTAATCACGGAGTAGGATCTAGTTTAACCCCACCTAAGGCAATTCATGCACCATTGTACAGTATAAGTAAACATTTTGTTACACTTTTAGTCTGACTATATGCCACATCATATAACCTTTCTGTGTGTGATCAAAGGTAACAAAATTACAATTAGCAAGTGAATAAGCAGTAATAAAAAAAAACACCTTTTAAGTTTATTATAGAAGAAGTCCATCCATACAAGTGCACACCTTTGCCAAAGTCCAATCTGTTTACATAACCCCTTTTAGCTTTTTTCAGAGAGGCAGTGGCGGCTCCAGATTTTTCTTCTGCAGGTGCTGTGGGGGAGCTTGTCATTTTTATGAAGGTGTTATGAAATAAGGGGTCATGTATCACAACGGCTGTCTGCTACACCTCTGCCACGTTCACAGAATGAACAAAATCACTCACACCTAGGCTATCGTTCAATACAAATATCCACAGACCTACACATGTAGCCTATAGCCTAAAGGAAAAAATATTTCCCCTACCACTGATGTCTTCATAACAGCACAATGCATCTTTTGTTGTGGTTGAAAGCAAAAGCATCAATGATTTGGTTGCTGCCCAGGGCCCATGTTCTCCAAGGGTTAATTGACAGGTCACAAGTTTGTCTGTCCCCACTGCTGTTCCTCAGGTAGTTCTTTAAGCGATGCAGACTTCACATCTTTCCAGTTCCCCTCGTAGATATTTGCTGCCCAAATATCTACGAGGGGCAACCATTTCAGCAACTTGAAACCGATGACACTCAGTCCAACGATGTCATCATGACATCGGCGAATGTGATGTTGCTGAATGTCACATTCATGCATGTGAAAAATTAGGTCAAAGGGCAAATATGATTACACTCATTTTGTGGTAAAAAAAAAAATAGTTCTGTTTGTGAATGCTTTTCTTTTATGAGTGAAATATTTATCTAATCACATAAATCTGAAAATGCCAGATTTGCGTCTTACTGTGAAGAACTCTTCTGGGGGGATGATGTCATAGTCCTGCCTCTGTTACTTCAGCAGCTCATCATGTTGTTGGTGTTAACATCGTGATTTAACACAAGCTATTTTTTTTTTCTTCATCTTGGTGGTGGTACAAAGTGCCAGCCTCCTGTAGCTCAGGGTGAGAAACACACCCAGAGCAGACAAACACCGAGGGACTTCTTCAAAAATGCTTAATTTATTCACAAGTAATTTCTATAAGGAATTAACGCATTTCCAGACATCATCTTATAACAAGGGTGTCATGTAGATAACAGCTGTCAGCTGTGATGATGAATCCATGCAACAGGTCAGATTAAAAGACTTTATTTACTCTGTGTGCCGCTTTGTAAAGTTCTAGCATTCATTTAACACCCGACCATATTAAGATTGATGGAAATGAAATCCCACATATATTCAGTTTGGAAATGTTAATGTATCCATCCCCTAATTTGTCCAAAGAAACTGTGTGATAAAATGATTTGTATTAACACTGAACCTTATGTATTTGACTAATTGCTTATGGGTTCTGAAAATAGAGGAACCATGCAAACACATGACCTTATTCCTAAACGACTAATGCAGTTTTGTTTGTTAAACCCCTTGAATTAAAGGTGAAAGTCTCCAAGCACATACTGATTGTTCCATGTTAAGTCTACTGTGATGGTAGTGGTGTAGAGGTAAAATTACAAAAGCTGCCACTGTCCAGTTACTTATGGACTTGACTGTATCCAGTTAACAGACAGACAGAAAGAGGCAAATAACAATAAAAACATAACCTCCTCAGCAGAGGCAACACATTTCTCCTCATGCTGACTCCAGATCAGTTACATTGACAGTGCTGTGCAAAAGCCTTAGGCACCCTAGCAGACCTCTATAAATGTAGAGTTAGCTCTCTTCCTTATGATTAGCAAAAGATGGGGAAAAAAAATCAAAGTTTGATAATTGTCTATTTCATTAAAGAAAAGTGCCACATTTTCCCCATATTAATAAAAAATTGATTTCACAAAGGTAACAATCAGTGGTCACAATAACTGATGAATAAAATGATCAGCATAATGATGTTGTAAACAACCAGTTTTCACACATAATAATTCAGCTTTAAATAGAAAGGGCGTCACGTGATATGTAGGTTGTTTTTTTTTTGTTTTTTTTTTGGTCTTTAATGCTTAGCAAACATTGCTATCAATTATTTTGAATTAAAAAGCTTTTTATTATTTTTTATGCACATATGGTCTTTCCATCTTTTGATATCTCCACTAATTTAGCTGTGTGCATTACACACATGCACGCATGCAGCCATTATCAAATCAATAAATGTAAAAGCCACATTTCTAATGGTGCATTAAAATCACTGGTACAACAGCCTGATGGACACAAAGTATCTAATATGTTCACCAGGTTCAGAAGAATCACAATAAATAGCTAATAGGTATTTTCATCAGTGCTTAACCTATTAATATTTTATGAGCAATCACTCAGGTTTAAAAAAAAATGACAAGGAGAGCAGCATTTAGACTTCCAGGCTTTGGGCTGCAGTTATTCTATGAGCTAAAAGAGAACTCCAGATAGCTGCAGCATCATTCTTATTTATAGGGATGGAAGAATAAGGGATACCATATCAAGGATACCACAGGCCAACGACAGCAGGCCAACCGTCATTTCACATCTCTCACAGTAAGTTTATGAGCTGTGTCTACTCGCTGATGAGGTCACATATAGTTATATGGCTGCGACACTATGCACGCTCTGATTTCCGGTCAGATATTTTCCCATATCGGCCATTTACCATGACAATCGGTCTGAAAAGCGTATCCCATTTGTTACAAACCAGAAAGCTGAGAACATGATTAGAAAAACCAAGTCGGACATGAACATGCTCCATAAATATCTAAACAGCATCAGAAAAAACACACAGATTGAAAGATTACCGGCTAACGACTGGACCATCTTCATGGAGGTGAAGCGAACAGGTCTCTGACAACAACAGCTTTCATATTTGGGCAATACCATAAGTTTGTGTTTTTATATATAACAGCCATATAATAAACAAATTACTACCTCACTTGCTCAGTCTATATCGGGATTAGACCTCTGTGTTTTTTTGCACAAATCAAGCATTAGCGAGGTCCGTATTGTCAACACCTCAGCCTGATATTATCCTGTACGAACCTCGCACTTGGTTAATAATCCTTTATAATTCATCATATACAGTTCCAGTAAAAACTGTCAACTTTCCCACTGAACTGAATGGGAAAAAAAAGTCCAACCCTTTAACTGGTAGTGTTATGTGCATGACTGTAAAGACACTTGTGACTGATCCAACCATTACAGTCTGTATTTTATTTTTTGGTGGTGGAGTTTTTAGTTTGTTTGTTTTTTTTTTTTTTTGTCTTCTTCAGTATTTACTTTCACAAGTTCACACTTCTTGAGGCTCGGCCAATGGCTTACCTTCACAAATAAAGTCAACACGTGGTAAATGCTGTAACCATATCAATAACTGAACGTGAGAGTATCACATCACTTCTCGTTCTCGCAGGATGCAGTCACACTCCCACTTGTGTAAGGTGCAAAGAACAGGAAACTGATGAAACCCACTAAAAGAAAACCTCACTAAAAATGTACAAGAATGTAACCAACCCAGCCTTCCTCTGTGCTGTTTCACACACACATACACAACTCCTGAGGAAAAAAAAACTGATATATCCTGAATTTGACATATGCATTAACTCAAAATCTGTTAATTTACCTTAGGCCCAGTTAAATTTTTTTTGCACAAAACAGTAACCATAATGCCCATTTTACTGAACACATTTGAGTCTACAGTGTACAGATATAAATATGCATTCCACAGGTGCGTTTGTGTTTCATTTACAGACCAAGAGGATGAAGAGAAATACTGTACTTGAGTTCTTCAAATGTCATCTTCTGAGAATGTCCCAACTGTCATGTTGCACTAATCTTAACACATCAGCATTCTCCAAGAAGACTGCAAGGTAACAAGTGCTTTGGTGTGAAGAACTGCTTATGAACAGCCTGAGACAAGACGCTCATGATATATTTCAACTGTTTCATACCATTTTGTTAGAGGAGGAAAACATGAGCATGTCAAAGATACAACAGCACCTCCATCGGTGAACACCCGATAACCATCATCTTAACCCCCATTAATCAGTCTGTTCTTCCAAAGCTTTTCTAATAATCTGGAATGACTTTCTGTTAACCCTGTACTGATACAAGTTGCACAACCTACTGAATACACAAGCTGTGTACACCAGCAAAAGCTTAATTTTTCTGTGCTATTCTTGAAACTGATGAGTAAAAAAAAAAAAAAAAAACTACTTAACAGCTCGTAGACATTATGAAATAAATGTCAAGTCAGGAAAAAAAAAAAACAAATCCCAATACTCAGTCTGGTTCAAAATCAAGTCTCTTTATACATAAAATATTGAAATATTGTTAGTAAAAATGAAACTTTCCATGCAACGCTGGTAAAATAAGCCACAGATGCAGATGACACCGAAACTGAAATGATCATTTGCATGGCCAGTTAGAATTACAAAAATTCCCCATTTAAATCAGTTTTATACTTTATAAATACTTCTACTTACATGTTTGACATTGAGTCAAGAAAATTAATTCTTTGTGATTCAGTGATACTGCAATATATGCGGTTTTATGTGAATGAGATATATATAATACATTTTTTTCCCCCTGTCTGCATATATAGTAATGGTAAATGCCACACTGGCAGAACCACTTATGTACTTGTACATTAATACACATATATGCAATTTATTCTTGCAAGACAGAATGTATACAGTGCGTGAGTGAACGTGGCGTGCGTGGGTGACCCCCATCTGCCCTTCCTGATCAGTCTACAACATCCTACTCAAAGCCAACCGACAACTTCTATCAGGAAGGGCCGACCACCAAAACAACACAAAGACAGACAAGAACGAGAGACAAGTGGTGAAGACAATAACTGACGTGAGACACCGAGGAGATGGGGCCTCAACCATACAACCTACCAGGACAAATAACCACACATGAACAAACAGTGACAGCAACAGTCTGTTGTCTAATTAGTGAGCATCCATACCCTAATCTAGGACACCAGAGTCTTGATCCCCTTGAGAGCACACAAAACCGAACTGTGGTGACGGCCACAAACACACAACCATCCACACACAGAGACCCAGATCACAGCTAAATATCCGATCACTACTGTGGCTGGTGTGGTGAGCCAAGACAAAAGTACAGAACCTTACCATATAACGTGGACCACTCCGGCACGTCAGAAGCCATATGGCCGACTCCAGGCAACAACGGAAATGGGTCCAGGATGCAGGGCCCCAGGAGAAAAAGGGCAGTGGAAGGGCACAGGGGCCAGGAAGGGCAGCCACCAGAGCCACCGGGGCAGCACAATGAACCAACAGGGGAATGGCCCGGTGGCACCGGAACACACCCCGACACCACCCCCTCCCCCACGGAAGCACAGGAAGCAGCGCCATACCCAAGGAAAGCACTCAGGGCGCTGCCATGGGCCTGCCAAAAGGGGGGGGCAGAACCACACCACCAGGGCTACGGCCCCCAAAGGGAGGCGCGAGCGGTGGTGGGGACGGGGGGCAAAGGAGCCACTGCAACCGAACCCAAAGCATGGGCAGGGACCACCAAGCCATACGAGGGTGGGGCCTGGCCTCCAGACAAGAGGCGAGACCCAATCCCCTGTGCCAGGAAGCACACGAGCCCCCCAACACCCAAGACTCCCCCAGCACAGCCAGCAGAACCCCTCCAAACTCTCCCCAGCTCCCAATCCACCCCCCACCCTGGGCCCCACCCCAAACACCAAACCCCAAGATTGGGAGACCGCCCAAGTGAGAGTGGGGCAACACCCCACCCCATAAAGACCACGGCCCTCAACCCCCCACCAGCCGTCCACCCCCCAGTGCCAACACCTGCGCCCCACTGCCACCACCCTGGGCCCCACAAGCCCCAGAGTAGGGCCCCGAGACCACAGCAGAAATGGTGAGGCAGACCCCCCCACCCCAGAGCCCCTGACATCCACAGCCACCCAGGGCCAACCCCACATGCCACATTCACCCTACCTACCAACCCCACCATAGTTGTTATATTTAATCTCCCTTGCTGTGTGCGACCCCCAAGTGAGCAAAGATAAAGTGTTGCATTAAAAGCAGGGCAAGACATGTGAATGATATTCAATTCTGACTAAATCTGAAACACTTCATCCTTGACTAACACACAATCCTCATGTTATGATGAACTCATATTGATGACTTTGAGATTGACTTTTCTTAGGTCTAAGAAAATGAAAGGTGATATTCACCTACATATTAGTGATTCATAGTTACCATGGGTGTATCCTTCACCAATTCCTTGAAGTAACCATTGTAACTAAAACCCCTGTACAATGGGCCCACCTTTTGACCTTGGCTTGTGATGCATCCAGGGATAAACACCGGCCCAATGAGCCGCAGGGCCTGTATTGGTCTCAGATCGTCTGTGACCTTGGCTTTTAAGAAAGGTATTGCAAAAGTAAATCACTTTTTTCTTTTGATGATTCTCACTCATTTCACAAAGCTGGTTCAAAATTAAATCAATACTTACATGGATGACTGCCCACGCAGTCCTGAAAACAACAGCCCACATGTGCTGCCACTGCACGGGTGAAAAAAGGCTGTTTTATCTGGTTCTCATCTTATTTTCAATGGATTTCCAGATGCTGAATGTACAGTAATTATTAGGTCAACATGCTAAAAGGGCATGCTTACCCTGGATGATACAAATCGCGGCTTACCGTACCAATTTGCATGAACCACAATTATAATTATATACAGTTTTAAGGGCTCACACCAGCTGCAATAATTTTTCTTTAATACGCCTTGGCAGTAGTATGTCACCATCACAATGTTTGGTGTAATTTTCGTAACACTCTGCATCCAAATATCCAGTAATTATCTCAAAAAAAAAAAAAAAAAATCACTGATTCTTTTATTCATCAAATCACATGTTCATATTACAACAGAGGTAGAAAATATTTCCTAAGTCATGATCTCCTTTAAACTGCAGTTGAGATATCACTTATCTGCAGCCAGTGTGTGTCCCTCCAAACAGTGAGGCAGATAAAGAAACAATGCAATAGGTCTGATCTCCACTTTTACGTGCATTTCTGTCATGACTGTTCACTTGCTTCATCGATCTCATCTGCTGCTTTTGCATTTTCTTGCGTTGGGTCACCAGGTAGGATGTCTGTGACTGTCTGGATGAGTTCCTCAATCTGCTCCTCTGAGAGACGCTCTTCACTCTCTTCTACCATCTAAAAATAAACAGCACATGAAGTTCTCATTCAGCAGCATGCATACAAAGAGACTGTGAGATAAAACAACTTACGAGGTCTGTCCATAAAGTATAGGTCCTTTTTATTTTTTTCAAAAACTATATGGATTTCATTCATATGTTTTTACGTCAGACATGCTTGAACCCTCGTGCGCATGCGTGAGTTTTTCCACGCCTGTCCGTGACGTCATTCACCTGTGAGCACTCCTTGTGGGAGGAGTCGTCCAGCCCCTCGTCGGAATTCCTTTGTCTGAGAAGTTGGTGAGAGACTGGCGCTTTGTTTGATCAAAATTTTTTCTAAACCTGTGAGACACATCGAAGTGGACATGGTTCGAAAAATTAAGCTGGTTTTCAGTGAAAATTTTAACGGCTGATAAGAGATTTTGAGGTGATACTGTCGCTTTAAGGACTTCCCACAGTGCGAGACGTCGCGCAGCGCTCTCAGGCGGCGTCATCAGCCTGTTTCAAGCTGAAAACCTCCACATTTCAGGCTCTATTGATCCAGGACGTCGTGAGAGAACAGAGAAGTTTCAGAAGAAGTCGGTTTCAGCATTTTATCCGGATATTCCACTGTTAAAGGAGATTTTTTTAATGAAAGACGTGCGGACGGGTCCGCGCGTCGGCTCGCAGCCGCCGCGACGCTCCGCCACAGGAAAAACACCTCTGTTGGAAGCCTTAAGGACAAGTTGGAACATGTCCAGCTGTTAAACAATTTCTCATATACTCACTCCACTGAAAGCCATCAAAAGCCGCCTGGATTTTACAAATGGTTATCAACACGGAGGTGTTTTTCCTGTGCCGCCGCACCGCGCCGGCTGCGTCCCGACGCGCGGACCCGGACATTTTCAGCTTCCAAGAATTGTATACAGATCCTTGCAACATGGGGCCGTGCATTATCCTGCTGCAACATGAGGTGATGTTCTTGGATGTATGGCACAACAATGGGCCTCAGGATCTCGTCACGGTATCTCTGTGCATTCAAAACGCCATCAATAAAATGCACCTGTGTTCTTCGTCTATAACAGACGCCTGCCCATACCATAACCCCACCGCCACCATGGGCCACTCGAACCACAACATTGACATCAGAAAACCGCTCACCCACACGACGCCACACACGCTGTCTGCCATCTGCCCTGGACAGTGTGAACCGGGATTCATCCGTAAAGAGAACACCTCTCCAACTCAGACGATCTTGGAGGTGAACATACTGGATGTGGAGGTCCTGGGCTGGTGTGTTTACACGTGGTCTGCGGTTGTGAGGCTGGTTGGATGTACTGCCAAATTCTCTGAAACGCCTTTGGAGACGGCTTATGGTAGAGAAATGAACATTCAATACACGAGCAACAGCTCTGGTTGACATTCCTGCTGTCAGCATGCCAACTGCACGCTCCCTCAAATCTTGCGACATCTGTGGCATTGTGCTGTGTGATAAAACTGCACCTTTCAGAGTGGCCTTTTATTGTGGGCAGTCTAAGGCACACCTGTGCACTAATCATGGTGTCTAATCAGCATCTTGGTATGGCACACCTGTGAGGTGGGATGGATTATCTCAGCAAAGGAGAAGTGCTCACTATCACAGATTTAGACTGGTTTGTGAACAATAATTGAGGGAAATGGTGATATTGTGTATGTGGAAAAAGTTTTAGATCTTTGAGTTCATCTCATACAAAATGGGAGCAAAACCAAAAGTGTTGCGTTTATATTTTTGTTGAGTATATTTCCAACAATGCTAATTAATGAGTACTGTCCCTGTTGACAGCAGGATATACACAGAAAATTCTGAACTTCAAATGTCAACAACTGTGTCACATGATACGCAAGACAGATTTATGTCAACAAACCAGGCTTATCCTTGATCCTGTTCGAGCTGACAGTCAACAGATGATAACTGAATACACTTTGTTCTGGGCAGAGCACTCACATTATTATGCAGGCAGCATATTGGTAATCTATCTCTTTTAGTTTGCCACTTTATGCAGGTGCAAAGTGGTGATGGATGTATGAAGGTTACAATGTGTCCAGCTGACCTATGACAGAAACTCATTTTGATTGTTTATAGCCACAAAAATCATCCTTTTGGCCACTCCAGAATTTATGACCAAAAATAAAGGCCACAATTAAATGAACAATTGATTATTAAATTAATCACCAAACATTTTGACAATCAATTAATGATTTTGAGTCTTTATTTTTCAAAGGTGAAAATTTTCCAGTTTCAGCTTCTTAACTCATATTTTATGGTTTGTTTAATATTTTATTTACTCCTCTGTGATAAAGTGAATAGTTTTGGGTTGTGTAAAAAACAAGGTATTTTAGGATGCTATCCTGGCTTTGGGAAATGCTGACTGACATTTTTCACCATTTTCTGCCACTTTAGGGACCAAACAACTCATCGATTGGTCAAGGAAATAATCTGTTGTGAAAATAATTATTAGTTGCATCCCTAGATTGCACTGATTCAGATGATGCTGATGGTTCAGATTTTGCATATCTCAATGTCTATTTGACTCTCAGACCTCATTATATCTGAATTCCTTCTCATCACACAAAGATCAGTCTAATGTGTTTTGGCAGATCATCACAGCCTCAAGTTTGGAGATGTTCACCAAGTACTTCATATGTGCTTGCAAACCATCCCAATAAGCAACAGAAGTCACATTCTCAAGAGTCCAGCAGAACTGGATTATTTAGAAAAAGCAGTAGTGCAATCCTGAAACCAACCCAAGAGACACTCTTCACCCAAGACAATGCCTTCAGACTGCCCCCAAAAAATGCCCAAATTTTTAAAGTGCGTAAACAGAAGCTCTGAGAAGACCTAGTAATAACAACATGCCTGCTAAACACAAACACAGCTCTCCATACCCAAAGAATGGGATTAACTGTAGCAAGGTTCCACACACCCCATATTAAAGCAAAAAGCCTATAATGACATCTTGAATGAGGTCATCATAATCCTTCTCCAGGTCCACAGGACACATGTAGCACTGGTTGAACAGCAAATTCCCATGAAAACCTATCCTTGGAAATGTAATGAGCTGTTCAACTGTTCCATGGCCTGAAATGGATCTGTACATTTCTTAATCAGAGCTTCTACAATCTCTACAATCAGTTTCTTCTCCACCATCCTAATATAAGCTTTCCCAGGGAGGCTGGGGTGTGTGACACCCAGATGGCTGACACACAATTAGAATTTCTCTTTATTTCCTAAGGGGGAACCACTATCACCATCTACTTGTCCATAGGTACTGTGCCACACATGCAGTAAAACAAAACAGGTCCTTCAGGACAGAACAACAATACCCAGTGCCTTCAGAATCTCAGTTGCTGACGATGTTTGTGGAATCAATGGACACCCTGATTTGCAGCACTTGAGAAGCCAAATGAGGAATCAAAATTTCAGGTTTGCAATTGTCCTAGATCAAGACTACGGTGCAGGCTTTTAATGACTTCAAAAATGTATCTGTATGTGGTGAAAGTGTTGAGCCTTGATTGGTTAAGGGCCCGGTCACACGGCACACGACGATAGCTGAATGAAGGAAAAAAGTCACAAAGTCACAAATCATCAAGAAAAGGTGGACGAATGTGCCTGCACTTCTCCCATCACCAAAAAACCTGCGAATCAAGAGCGCATAAAGGAAAAAAACAAAACTGGAATTAACAACAGAAAAACGAGGTGAACGGCGACCTTGAATCAAAAGGAAACATGCAAATGTGTGCACAGCCACAAATGGTTGGCAAGTGTGTGTACGTACAGCCTTTCCAGTCGCAGACGACTGGAACATGCATAAATAGTTAAAGTAGTTGATAAAACGTTCTTGCCACTATTGTTTCTGTATGACAACGTTGCTTTTCGTACCACACATGTAAGAGTCACGTTCAGCTCATTGGATCTTTAGTTATTGATCCATTCAGATATCGTCAACGCTCGTGTAAGACATCGGACTTGAGAGGCTGGACGAAGTTGGATGACAGTCAAACGGAACACTGATGGTACGGGAACTACGCAAACGATGAGGAACCATCAGGACAGAAAGAAAAACGGAATATGGATGAATTGAGGTTGTCGTCGGGTTTCATTCACATTTTTCAACAGTTTGAAAATTCTGACGAAGTGCCAGCTACAGGAACGCAGCTGGACGATGGTTAAACGCTGTGTCAGAAAGTCAGTGTAAGTCCAGATTTGTTTCATTTTGGCTTCAGTGTCCTTCGTTAGTGCCGTGTGACCGGAGACTAAGATGCGAAGTAACACTTGCATCATGAGGCAGCATCAGCATTGACATTTTAGTCACGCGGTGCGTTTGCTGTGCATGACCAGCAAATAGGTGCCTGAGTGTTGAGGACCCCAGTAACTGAAGAAGGCCAAGGGATGCCCACGCTTCACCTGGTTGTGGCAGATAAATGGTTACTTTTGAGAAGTGATGGACCAGTTATTTGCCATGCAGGAGTCAAGGCGGTTACTTGGTGTCATGGATGCAGCGAGGTGCAGCACCACTGCATATTGTGAGATGTGAGACAACTTTGATACTTTCACTGCATCCAGATACACTACTCATGGCTATGTACAAGAAGTCATTGAAAACCTGGATCTTAGTTTTGAGCCAGAACTGTCACAAACCCAGACACTCCAATCCCTCACTTAGCTTCTCAAGTGCTGGAATTAGGGTATCCAGTGATTTAACAAAGGTCACAGAATCTTCTCCAAGTCGAGATAAGTGCATCTTTCCTTGCTGAGACAGGCACATAAGACACCGTTTTCCACAATGCTACCCAACACCTAGTGCAGGTTAGGGTAGTATCTTACTGGGCTGTGACAGAGTGTGAATGGCATTTGCAAGGGAATTCACAAATTTTTGCAAAAAGTTCATGCTGTTTTGTAATGTCCTTACAAGTCGCAGGACGTCACTCTCCTGTCAGTTGAATTTTGAACTGTCCAAAAAATTTGCGGGACACATTTTCTCATTAAATAGTCACAGAGTCGTCGCAGGCATCTTGAACTATTCTGAATTTAGTTTCTGTGAGTCAGAAAGTGTGCAACATGTGAGACACCTTGTGAAGGGTTGACAACACACTCTTCCTTTTATATGACTGGAGAGGAACTGTACTTCTGGGAGCGGTGCAACCATGGCAGAGAAAGTCCAACAGCCTCCAGCCAAACAGCTCTGCTGCCAGGCCAGCTACAACTCGGTGTGCAGGCAGGGGCATTCGGTTGGATGAGACCTGTCTGGCAGCAGAGGAGGATGGCAACAACACAAGCAATCCAGATTTATTCTGTTTTATTCTTTGGAGGACTGCAATGGAAACATGCTGTTGGCCCAGCCGTGCAGGCATGTGCAGTGGGCTGGATGAGTCCTGTCCGGCGGCAGAGGAGGAGGACAATGCGCATGACCTGGATTCATTCTTTTTGCTTTATTTGTTTTGGAGGACCACAATGGAAATAACTAAAACTTGTGTTATTGTCTGCAATTTTATATACCATATTGTCGAAATGCAGCGTGGTGTCACTCTCATCATCATCATTCTGCAAGTCAGTGGCTCACCACACAAAGCATTGACTTTTATCTTCTTTATTTTATCTCCTCCGCTAGTTTTTTGTTTGTTTGTTTTTTAATTTATTATTTACAGGGCTTTGCCTTTGATGGCTACAGTTTTGGGTATTTCCACAGCCACTTTTTGCATAATAACAGCATTATAGCAGCATCATAGCAGCCCACAGCTATCCTGAGCACTTTGTTTGCATGTGTCGTCATTTCAATGTTATTACAAATAAAAAATTGTTGCTAAATTACAAGTTTTGTGTCGACTACTACTTGCTACAAGTCACAGCCTAAGAAGACACTAGCCTAAACACTGAACACAGTAGACACTAAAACTCATACTTAATGGATGCCAGAAATCACTGTGAAAATTTTGTCATCGTTACATGGTTTTATTTCTGTACCTCTGTTATTCCAGAAGTGACTGCATGGATATACAAAACTGTATTGTGATGGGTTTCATGAGAAAAGTGTTTCAAAAAGTTCAAAGATTTATTTTAAAAACACAGAAAAAGCATCTGATGCCGTTACTGCCCTATTTTTTTATTTCATTCTCTTAATCTCAACAAAAAAGAAAAGATTGTTGGAAAATAACCATAATAATGAAAATGACTCACTAGCTGAATTTCCACTGCTGTCTGTGGCCGGTGGTTCAACAGCTGCAGCTTTTCTGCCCTAATCAGTGAGAGAAAGGATGCATTACACAAACCATTCACAACTTAGTCTATGTATTCTTAAAACAGAAACAACATTTACATCTCTCACTGACTTGGTGAGTTTGTGATGCATCATGGTGGTGAGGAATTCTTTGACAATCTCTGGACTCTGTCTGCTGCAGGGTGTCTTTGACAGGTACTTCAGTGTCTATATGGAAAAGCAGATGGAACAGTGAGGTCTGTTTTGCAAAACTGCAAATGCAGCTGAGCATTAGTGCAAAGACAGAAAATCCCCGGACCTCATACATGACGGTGTTCAGGTTCTGCTGTCCTGTGCTGTGTTTGTTCTTGCCGCTGTCTTTCCTCTGTTCCTTGAGGTCCGTTAGTAGTTTGAACACCTGACAAAAACACACAAAATTATAGAGTGAACAAGTGCAATACAAAGCAAAATTCTTTACCAGTAACAATGGGTATAAACCATCTTACCTCATAATTACTGAGCATTGCAGCACTGGCATTTTTTCTGAAAGGTAAATAAAATGAGACGAGTCATTACGTTTCTGTGTAGGCTCTCAGTTGTCCAGGTGGTTTAAATAGTAGAGAAGCTTGAATCTTCGACTAGACTGGGTTACTTGACGTGAGGAAACGTCTGTCTTGACTCTTGTAGAGTCAAGACAGAAGTCAGACTACCAGAGCTGAGGAAGCTTCTGCGATTTGAAGCGAAAACATCCTCATTTGAAGCGAAACATCCTCACGTCAAGCAACCCAGTCTAGTCGAAGATTCAAGCTTCTCTACTATGACGAGTCATTACATATAAAAATCAACCTGAAGGTTCCCCTGAAAAAATATCACAGGTTTTCCCATAACAAATGTACAGACAAACCCTAAATATTATGTCATCTCTAATAGTCTTAAACTACAGTCCCTTGCCATGTTAATACATCTGAAGTATTCTGCCAAGTGAGTCATTTGGTTTGACTTCCAATAGTCACACTTCCCTTAATATGACAGGCAATGATTGGAAAGTTCGTGACCAGAGCTACCAAAAATCCAAAATCAATCAATCAATCAATCAATTTTTTTTTTTTATATAGCGCCAAATCACAACAAACAGTTGCCCCAAGGCGCTTTATATTGTAAGGCAAGGCCATACAATAATGATGTAAAACCCCAACGGTCAAAACGACCCCCTGTGAGCAAGCACTTGGCTACAGTGGGAAGGAAAAACTCCCTTTTAACA
Source organism: Thalassophryne amazonica (assembly GCF_902500255.1). Classification (NCBI taxonomy): domain Eukaryota; kingdom Metazoa; phylum Chordata; class Actinopteri; order Batrachoidiformes; family Batrachoididae; genus Thalassophryne; species Thalassophryne amazonica. The sequence continues at coordinate 59,172,089 of NC_047111.1, forward strand.
GGAAGAAACCTCCAGCAGAACCAGGCTCAGGGAGGGGCAGTCTTCTGCTGGGACTGGTTGGGGCTGAGGGAGAGAACCAGGAAAAAGACATGCTGTGGAGGGGAGCAGAGATCGATCACTAATGATTAAATGCAGAGTGGTGCATACAGAGCAAAAAGAGAAAGAAACAGTGCATCATGGGAACCCCCCAGCAGTCTACGTCTATAGCAGCATAACTAAGGGATGGTTCAGGGTCACCTGATCCAGCCCTAACTATAAGCTTTAGCAAAAAGGAAAGTTTTAAGCCTAATCTTAAAAGTAGAGAGGGTGTCTGTCTCCCTGATCTGAATTGGGAGCTGGTTCCACAGGAGAGGAGCCTGAAAGCTGAAGGCTCTGCCTCCCATTCTACTCTTACAAACCCTAGGAACTACAAGTAAGCCTGCAGTCTGAGAGCGAAGCGCTCTATTGGGGTGATATGGTACTACGAGGTCCCTAAGATAAGATGGGACCTGATTATTCAAAACCTTATAAGTAAGAAGAAGAATTTTAAATTCTATTCTAGAATTAACAGGAAGCCAATGAAGAGAGGCCAATATGGGTGAGATATGCTCTCTCCTTCTAGTCCCCGTCAGCACTCTAGCTGCAGCATTTTGAATTAACTGAAGGCTTTTTAGGGAACTTTTAGGACAACCTGATAATAATGAATTACAATAGTCCAGCCTAGAGGAAATAAATGCATGAATTAGTTTTTCAGCATCACTCTGAGACAAGACCTTTCTGATTTTAGAGATATTGCGTAAATGCAAAAAAGCAGTCCTACATATTTGTTTAATATGCGCTTTGAATGACATATCCTGATCAAAAATGACTCCAAGATTTCTCACAGTATTACTAGAGGTCAGGGTAATGCCATCCAGAGTAAGGATCTGGTTAGACACCATGTTTCTAAGATTTGTGGGGCCAAGAACAATAACTTCAGTTTTATCTGAGTTTAAAAGCAGTAAATTAGAGGTCATCCATGTCTTTATGTCTGTAAGACAATCCTGCAGTTTAGCTAATTGGTGTGTGTCCTCTGGCTTCATGGATAGATAAAGCTGGGTATCATCTGCGTAACAATGAAAATTTAAGCAATACCGTCTAATAATACTGCCTAAGGGAAGCATATATAAAGTGAATAAAATTGGTCCTAGCACAGAACCTTGTGGAACTCCATAATTAACTTTAGTCTGTGAAGAAGATTCCCCATTTACATGAACAAATTGTAATCTATTAGACAAATATGATTCAAACCACCGCAGCGCAGTGCCTTTAATACCTATGGCATGCTCTAATCTCTGTAATAAAATTTTATGGTCAACAGTATCAAAAGCAGCACTGAGGTCTAACAGAACAAGCACAGAGATGAGTCCACTGTCCGAGGCCATAAGAAGATCATTTGTAACCTTCACTAATGCTGTTTCTGTACTATGATGAATTCTAAAACCTGACTGAAACTCTTCAAATAGACCATTCCTCTGCAGATGATCAGTTAGCTGTTTTACAACTACCCTTTCAAGAATTTTTGAGAGAAAAGGAAGGTTGGAGATTGGCCTATAATTAGCTAAGATAGCTGGGTCAAGTGATGGCTTTTTAAGTAATGGTTTAATTACTGCCACCTTAAAAGCCTGTGGTACATAGCCAACTAACAAAGATAGATTGATCATATTTAAGATCGAAGCATTAAATAATGGTAGGGCTTCCTTGAGCAGCCTGGTAGGAATGGGGTCTAATAAACATGTTGATGGTTTGGATGAAGTAACTAATGAAAATAACTCAGACAGAACAATCGGAGAGAAAGAGTCTAACCAAATACCGGCATCACTGAAAGCAGCCAAAGATAACGATACGTCTTTGGGATGGTTATGAGTAATTTTTTCTCTAATAGTTAAAATTTTGTTAGCAAAGAAAGTCATGAACTCATTACTAGTTAAAGATAATGGAATACTCAGCTCAATAGAGCTCTGACTCTTTGTCAGCCTGGCTACAGTGCTGAAAAGAAACCTGGGGTTGTTCTTATTTTCTTCAATTAGTGATGAGTAGAAAGATGTCCTAGCTTTACGGAGGGCTTTTTTTATAGAGCAACAGACTCTTTTTCCAGGCTAAGTGAAGATCTTCTAAATTAGTGAGACGCCATTTCCTCTCCAACTTACGGGTTATCTGCTTTAAGCTACGAGTTTGAGAGTTATACCATGGAGTCAGACACTTCTGATTTAAAGCTCTCTTTTTCAGAGGAGCTACAGCATCCAAAGTTGTCTTCAATGAGGATGTAAAACTATTGACGAGATACTCTATCTCCCTTACAGAGTTTAGGTAGCTACTCTGCACTGTGTTGTTATATGGCATTAGAGAACATAAAGAAGGAATCATATCCTTAAACCTAGTTACAGCGCTTTCTGAAAGACTTCTAGTGTAATGAAACTTATTCCCTACTGCTGGGTAGTCCATCAGAGTAAATGTAAATGTTATTAAAAAATGATCAGACAGAAGGGAGTTTTCAGGGAATACTGTTAAGTCTTCTATTTCCATACCATAAGTCAGAACAAGATCTAAGATATGATTAAAGTGGTGGGTGGACTCATTTACTTTTTGAGCAAAGCCAATAGAGTCTAATAATAGATTAAATGCAGTGTTGAGGCTGTCATTCTCAGCATCTGTGTGGATGTTAAAATCGCCCACTATAATTATCTTATCTGAGCTAAGCACTAAGTCAGACAAAAGGTCTGAAAATTCACAGAGAAACTCACAGTAACGACCAGGTGGACGATAGATAATAACAAATAAAACTGGTTTTTGGGACTTCCAATTTGGATGGACAAGACTAAGAGACAAGCTTTCAAATGAATTAAAGCTCTGTCTGGGTTTTTGATTAATTAATAAGCTGGAATGGAAGATTGCTGCTAATCCACCGCCCCGGCCCGTGCTACGAGCATTCTGACAGTTAGTGTGACTCGGGGGTGTTGACTCATTTAAACTAACATATTCATCCTGCTGTAACCAGGTTTCTGTTAGGCAGAATAAATCAATATGTTGATCAATTATTATATCATTTACCAACAGGGACTTAGAAGAGAGAGACCTAATGTTTAATAGACCACATTTAACTGTTTTAGTCTGTGGTGCAGTAGAAGGTGCTATATTATTTTTTCTTTTTGAATTTTTATGCTTAAATAGATTTTTGCTGGTTATTGGTAGTCTGGGAGCAGGCACCGTCTCTACGGGGATGGGGTAATGAGGGGATGGCAGGGGGAGAGAAGCTGCAGAGAGGTGTGTAAGACTACAACTCTGCTTCCTGGTCCCAACCCTGGATAGTCACGGTTTGGAGGATTTAAGAAAATTAGCCAGATTTCTAGAAATGAGAGCTGCTCCATCCAAAGTGGGATGGATGCCGTCTCTCCTAACAAGACCAGGTTTTCCCCAGAAGCTTTGCCAATTATCTATGAAGCCCACCTCATTTTTTGGACACCACTCAGACAGCCAGCAATTCAAGGAGAACATGCGGCTAAACATGTCACTCCCGGTCTGATTGGGGAGGGGCCCAGAGAAAACTACAGAGTCCGACATTGTTTTTGCAAAGTTACACACCGATTTAATGTTAATTTTAGTGACCTCCGATTGGCGTAACCGGGTGTCATTACTGCCGACGTGAATTACAATCTTATCAAATTTACGCTTAAGTAAATTTGTAACAACAAAATGTAACAAATGACACCTTAAACAAAATAGGCTGGTGTTATGGGTGGTGTTTGGGCATAAAACTAAACATCGACAGGTTCTAGCAGTAACCAATAGGGGCCAGCCAGTTGGGGGTTTGAACTAATGATCCTCTGGTCTCAAGCCCACTGTTTAACCACCAGACCATGACCACCCAGAAAAACAGGGTGGCACTGATTGATTGATTCCGATGGATTGAAACTTTTGGAACCGGTTTCCCATCCTGACTCTCATCAACTCCCAGTGGTTCCCTAGAATTTTTTTTTCAGACCCAGTGGTACCTGTTGGCTTTATCAGCACTGATTCTGGTGTGAAATGAGGAGTTTTATCAGCACATAATGAGAAAGTATGTCATGGGGGAAAGTATACAGTGCACACACAGAGGTGAAAAACCTCCAACTAATGTCCGACTTCTTTTTGTTTTTAACTAGCCAAAATCTGTGGAACAGAACAGATTTTGACACCCAACACCTTCTACTGAAAGCTCTGACTGCACTGATGTGAACTGCAGTGGGAGTGTCAAACTGCGGTCATGTGACCACCAGTAAAACAAACAAAAACATAATAATTACACAAGTATTGCGCTGTCAAATCACTATACAAATAATATTTGGTCCACATAAAATTGCTTTGGTGAGAGAATAATGGAATGAAAGTGCTCCGGATGCACTGAAATGATTATTAACATCCGACTGAATGGATATTTGGCTGAATTTTTGTAGGCGTCATTAACAAAGTACTTCTGGGCTGGCAGGAGCAAATCCTGTTTAACCTATGTTCAATTAAATACACCACAAAGACAAGATATTTAATGTTCAAACTGACAAATTTTATTGTTTTTGTATAAATATTTGCTCATTTTGAAATGGATGCCTGCAACACGTTTCAAAAAACTTGGGACAGTGGTATGTTTACCACTGTGTTACATCACCTTTCCTTCTAACAACACTCAATAAGCGTTTGGGAACTGAGGACACTAATTGTTGAAGATTTGTAGGTGGAATTCTTTCCCATTCTTGCTTGATGCATGACTTCAGTTGTTCAACAGTCTGGGGACTCCGTTGTCGTATTTTGCGCTTCATAATGAGCCACACATTATCAATGGGCGACAGGTCTGGACTGCAGGCAGGCCAGTTTAGTACCCGCACTCTTTTACTACGAAGCCACGCTGTTGTAACGTGCAGAATGTCTTTGAAGGGCATTTTCTTGCTGAAATAAGCAGGGACGTCCCTAAAATAGACGTTGCTTGGATGGCAGCAAGTGTTGCTCCAAAACCTGGATGTACCTTTCAGCATTGATGGTGCCTCACAGATGTGTAAGTTGCCCATGCCATGGGCACTAACACACCCCCATACCATCACAGATGCTGGCTTCTGAACTTTGCACTGGTAACAATCTGGATGGTCTTTTTCCTCTTTTGTCCTGAGGACATAACGTCCATGATTTCCAAAAACAATTCAAAATGTGGACTCATCAGACCACAGCACACTTTTCCACTTTGCGTCTGTCCATTTCAAATGAGCTCAGGCTCAGAGAAGAGGGCAGCGTTTCTGGATGTTGATGTATGGCTTTTGATTTGCATGGTAGAGTTTTAACTTGCATTTGTAAATGTAGCGGCGAACTGCGTTAACTGACAATGGTTTTCTGAAGTGTTCCTGAGCCCACGCAGTAAGATCCTTTACACAATCATGTCGGTTTTTAATGCAGTGCTGCCTAAGGGATCAAAGGCATTCAATGCTGGTTTTCGGCCTTGCCGCTTACCTGTAGAAAGTTCTCCATATTTTCTGAATCTTCTGATTATATTATAGACTGCAGATGATGGAATCCCTAAATTCCTTGCAATTGAACGCTGAGAAACATTGTTCTTAAACTGTTGGACTATTTTTTCACAAAGTGATCCTCGCCCCATCTTTGCTTGTGAACAGCTGAGACTTTTGGGGATGCTCCTTTTATATCCAATCATGGCACTCACAATTAGTGTCCTCAGTTCCCAAACGCTTATTGAGTGTTGTTATAAGGAAAGGTGATGTAACACAGTGGTAAACATACCACTCTCCCAGCTTTTTTGAAACATGTTGCAGGCATCCATTTCAAAATGAGCAAATAATTGCACAAAAACAATAACATTTATCAGTTTGAACATTAAATATCTTGTCTTTGTGGTGTATTCAATTGAATATAGGTTGAAGAGGATTTGCAAATCATTGTATTCTGTTTTTATTTACATTTCACACAACATCCCAACTTCATTGGAATTAGGTTGTATATAAGTAAAATTTATTTATATAGCACCTGCTTGTTATATATGGATATATATCACTGATTTAGCGAGCCATTTGACAAGGCAGTGCTCTGAAAGTGATCACCAAAACTTTAAACAGAAGTCTATACTTTAAAAGGAGCCAGTGCACTGATGACAACAGGTGTGGCATGAGACCACTTAGAAGCCTTTGTAAGAAGCCTCACAGCCTATTCTGAACTGTTTGTAAATAAAAGAATTGCTGAGACAAAAAAGTATTACACTAAACTAAATGTGAAGAAATGAAAGCATGAAGGATAATTTCATGTTCAGAATGAGATACAATGTGACTAAAGCAGTTCCTCAATTTATTTATTTTTTTTTTGGGGGGGGGGGGGGTTGTATAACATCACTTATATGCTTATTAAAGTTGAGAACATTGTCAATTATATAAGGGCTGAGTGGATCCTTGTCATTTGATTGGTGCTTTGTGTGTCACTTGACATGGGTTAATTGTCCCATTTGTGTTGCATTGCATTTAGAGTGCAGTTTGGTTCCATAAGTGCAAATTTGGTTCCATACGTTTGTTACCAATGCGCACGCGTGCGCACACACGCACACACACACACAACGTGCGCGCATGTGCACACACACAGAACAAATCCACTGCGCTGTAAGCCGTCTGGAGGCTGTTTGCAGGAAGTTAGAATGAAAAGCTGGACTAATTCCTGAAGTTATTTTTTTTCCCACTGCACTGAGGAGTACACAGTCTTTTTTTTTGTAGCACACAGCACACATGCGGGACAATGCCACAAGTGAGACAACGATTTGATTGAGCTAAGCTAACTGTGCTAGTTCTTGTAACAGACACACACAAAATCCACTCCGCTGTAAGCCATCTATAGGCATGAAGAGCTGTTCAGATGAAAAGCTGATGTGATTTTTGGCTGTACTGTGGAACTACATGAAGTCTTTTTTTATGGAAGTCCGAAGTCAGTGCACAGCATCTGGACTTCATGTCACAAAATATAAGTCCCTTTTCTGCTGTTTATAACTTAATAAAATATCAAATGACAGCGATCTATTTTAGCCATTATATAAAACAAATAATGAATGTTTTTCCATTCTTACATTTTACATTGCTTCGCCTCGTTGAATGGTTTGCTCCAGCTTTCACCTCATGAACGTACCACTGACCTCTTAAACATTATTTTTATAATGTAACACCCAGATTTCCAACAACAACAGAGAGCCAAGGTTGTCAAGCATAAGGGGAGCAAAGTTGTCTGACGCAGAAAAAAGAACTTTGGTTTCACCCATATTAAGCGATGTATAATTAGCAGCCATCCAGCTGTTTATGAAATTAACAGTCTTGAAGTAGAGACAGTTCAGCAACATTCTGAGGTGTAGAAGAATTGTACAGCTGAATATCATCTGGATAACAATAACATGGCCGCCTTCAAAGGTACTCAAGATGTGTCCAAGTAGGAGCAAATACAACACAAATAGGTCCTAAAACAGAACCGTGGGGCACACCACATTACAGAATGGCAGAATGCACTTAATTAATTAATTAATTATGCACTGTGCGTACCACTTGTAAGTAAAATGTCAAATGAGCTCACTCACTATCCCAGCAGTCACAGGGTGGTGTACATCCTGGACAGGATGCCAGTCTGTCGCAGGGCCAATGTCAAATGAGCTGACTATTCTAAATAAATAAAGAATTATGAAAATATTGATGTATTGCGTTTTAGCTTTGGTGTCATATACCCTGAAAAATTAAGTTATAAAGACGGGGAAATTTGCCTGATTTCAGCTGCTGCTGATAAACATTCAGAAACGTCAAGCTGTGATGAATGTGGCCTTTGATGACATCATGTAGGTACAGGCCCTCAACTGAGATGTATGGGGAAAACCTGTTTTTGTGTACTCTGACGGTGAATAAGTCAAAATGGTTAAAATATGTATTTTGCAAGGATGTAGTCACATGACTATGACACTTCATGAAACAAAATATCACCACATAAACATAAAAATACATGTATATGTCTTATTTACGTTTGACAACTATGCACAAGCTGGAAAACTGCGATTAAAATATGTATTTAATATTTTCTGAAGCCCAAGCATAACACATGTCAATAAATGAGGCGCGCACCAAAGCGATATCTGACATACATGCTGTATGAACTATTTTGAACCAAACACATTCGAAGAAAAATCCTTACACTTCCATGGCAGCAAGTTCGCCACTTTGGTCCGTCACAAAAAATGTCCGTGTAGAAAGAAAAAGGCACCAGATCCGTCCCACTGGCTGTTCTGCGCATGCGCAAAACTCTGTCATTGTACATACATACATCAAACTGTAATGTATAATGTACGATAAAAATAGTCATTTGTTAGACGTTCTTTAAAGATATATATATATATATATATTTGTTAGACGTTCTTTAAAGAACGTCTAACAAATAACTTTTTTCTCTTTTTTTCTTTACTAAAACGTATTTTTCACAGGATAAATTTGTCCTACATGAAAAACATCAACGCTGATGAAATGTTAAATTAGAGTTATATTATAGAAAGGCATTTCATAAAATTACTCTGTGGTTCACATACAGTAACAACAATTGTTGAAAAATGAAATTCACACAGACACACAATGTGTGTGTGTGTGTGTGTGTGTGTGTGTGTATATATATATATATATATATATATATATATATATATATATATATATATATATATATATATATATATATATTATGCACATATATATATATATCTTAGTGGCATTGTAAAAGTCAAACTAATGTGTTTTTAAATATATGTTCCATGTATCAGCACAATGACTTCAATTAAAGCTTTCCATCGCAAATGATCGGAATTTAAGGGAATAAAACACCATCAGCTGCATTAGAAAAAAAGCTGATTTAATAAGAAGATGAGAAATCTGTCTCTAATTAACATATTGTGTAGAGTTGTACAAGTATATTGAAAATGAAACAATTTTTTCACCGTCACAAACAAAACCCTTAATGTTTACCAAAGGTGTTGCATTACTGCCGCCTACCGGATCTGACCCGCCTACTGCATGTTCTCTCCAGGCTCTACAGTTTCTGATTGCTGAATAAAGATTACAAAGACCAGTTGAGTGTTTACCTACAGACTAGTTTGTTTTCCCAGTCTTGTAACTTCTGCACAGAATTTCTATGCATCTGGTCTAGATTTGAAATGAATTCAGCCGTCTACCTTTCATTTTGGCAGCCTAGCACTGATGGCAGCACATAACAATAGTTCCCTCCTTGCTTGTTTGGAAACATTGTGTGTCATTACCCGCAACACCTGCATGTGGTGGAAGCCACGTAAACATAACTTTAGTACCTTGAAGCACAACACAGATCCTGTTGATTTCTGGATCTACATGTCTTTGCACAGCCCCAGTCCACTATGTATTATTATTATTATACGTATTTGACATTGAACATAGTTTTGGCTATTTGTCTCCTTTACTTCTTACAGAAATATTTTCGTTTCCTTTTTCTTTTTATTGTTGTTTATGCACCAATGACACCAGATCAAATTCCTTGTATGTGAGAACTTACTTGGTAATAAACTCGATTCTGATTCTGGATGGGGGGTCACAGCACTTGTGTGTGTGTGTGTGTGTGTATATATGAACACCTGTGAAAATCAATGTTAATATTTGGTACAGTAGCCTTTGTTTGCAATTACAGAAGTCAAATGTTTCCTGTAGTTGTTCACCAGGTTTATACACACTGCAGCAGGGATTTTGGTCCACTCCTCCATACAGATCTTCTCTAGATCTTTCAGGTTTGGAGTTTCAGCTCCCTCCAAAGATTTTCTATTGAGTTCAGGTCTGGAGACTGGCCAGTCCACTCCAGGACCTTAAAATGCTTCTTACGGAGCCCCTCCTTAGTTGCCCTGGCTGTGTGTTTGGGGTCATTGTCATGCTGGAAGACCCAGCCATGACCCATCTTCAATGCACTTACTGAGGGAAGGAGGTTGTTTGCCAAAATCTCGCAATACATGACCCCATCCATCCTCCCTTCAATTCGGTGCAGTTGTCCTGTCCCCTGTGCAGAAGAGCACCCCCAGAATATGATGTTTCCACCCCCATGCTTCATGGTTGGGATGGTTTTCTTGGGGTTGTTCTCATCCTCTAAACATGGTAAGTGGAGTTGATTCCAAAAAGCTCTATTTTGGTCTCATCTGACCACATAACCATCTGGATCATCCAGATGGTCACTGGTGAACTTCAAATGGGCCTGGACATGTGCTGGCTTGAGCAGGGGGACCTTGCTGCCCTGCAGGATTTTAAACCATGACAGCATCATGTGTTACTAATGTAATCTTTGTGACTGTGGTCCCAGCTCTCTTCAGGTCATTGACCAGGTCCTCCTGTGTAGTTCTGAGCTTTCTCAGAATCATCCTTACCACACAAAGTGAGATCTTGCATGGAATCCCAGATCGAGGGAGATTGACAGTCATCTTGTGTTTCTTCCACTTTCTCTAAAAAAGAGAGCTCCTCTAAAAAAGAGAGCTTTAAATCAGAAGTGCCTGACTCCGTGGTATAACTCACAAACTCGTAGCTTAAAGCAGATAACCCGTAAGTTGGAGAGGAAATGGCGTCTCACTAATTTAGAAGATCTTCACTTAGCCTGGAAAAAGAGTCTGTTGCTCTATAAAAAAAGCCCTCCGTAAAGCTAGGATATCTTTCTACTCATCACTAATTGAAGAAAATAAGAACAACCCCAGGTTTCTTTTCAGCACTGTAGCCAGTCTGACAAAGAGTCAGAGCTCTATTGAGCTGAGTATTCCATTAACTTTAACTAGTAATGACTTCATGACTTTCTTTGCTAACAAAATTGTAACTATTAGAGAAAAAATTACTCAGAACCATCCCAAAGACGTATCGTTATCTTTGGCTGCTTTCAGTGATGCCGGTATTTGGTTAGACTCTTTCTCTCCGATTTGTTATGTGTTGACGCGGGTTGAGGAGCGGACCTGCGTCAGACAGGACCCAGCGCTAAAAATAACCAGAGAGCGGTTCCAAACAGAAACTATTTATTATTCACCTGTGCTTAAAAGTGTAAAAACATAAAAACAACGTCCCTCTGGTGGAGTGATTCATGGCTCGCTCTCCAGCGCCCGCAAGGATTAAAGCCGGCGCTCCTGGACTTCCTACCACCGCCAAACACCCCCCAGGTGGACACGACAAACTGATTCTCTGTGAAGCAAAGAGAAGGTGAGGTAAGGCAACAGATACAACTATATCTTCCAATAAACACACGCTATCAGCAACACACTCAGGTCAGTGTCCTTTTTTTTTTACTTTATGCAAATGAGCAGCTTCTCACAACAAGTGGAGGATCACTTATCCTTCACGCCACAGCAGTGAGAAGCAAACTGCACAATTCTCTTCACAATTCCAGTATACTGTGCAACAAAACACCAAGCCACTATCAACAACTACTCAAACACTCAATTACCTTTCGTGTGTGCTGACAGCATGTGTCCTCACCCCTCCCCGCTTCACGGGCTCGATGTGTCAAAACCCAGGCGCGGTCCTCAGCGTCTCACAAACGAACGTCACAAGGTCGAGTTCCCGGCAGTTCTGCTTGAATCACACATGACTTAAATGCAGAACGCCATCCAATTATCTGCTTCAGCTGCAAGTCGTCCAGGTTGCACGTGAGCACCACTCACAGGTGCTTTCCATGATGTTAATGAGGGTGAAGACTCTTCAGCCAGCACCTTCTTCACAGACAAATCAGCCCTCATGCCACCTGGAGAGCAAAGAAAAGAAAAGAACACCAAAACATCCAGCCACGCCCCCCCCAACACACAACACGATTGTTCTGTCTGAGTTATTTTCATTAGTTACTTCATCCAAACCATCAACATGTTTATTAGACCCCATTCCTACCAGGCTGCTCAAGGAAGCCCTACCATTATTTAATGCTTCGATCCTAAATATGATCAATCTATCTTTGTTAGTTGGCTATGTACCACAGGCTTTTAAGGTGGCAGTAATTAAACCATTACTTAAAAAGCCATCACTTGACCCAGCTATCTTAACTAATTATAGGCCAATCTCCAACCTTCCTTTTCTCTCAAAAATTCTTGAAAGGGTAGTTGTAAAACAGCTAACTGATCATCTGCAGAGGAATGGTCTATTTGAAGAGTTTCAGTCAGGTTTTAGAATTCATCATAGTACAGAAACAGCATTAGTGAAGGTTACAAATGATCTTCTTATGGCCTCGGACAGTGGACTCATCTCTGTGCTTGTTCTGTTAGACCTCAGTGCTGCTTTTGATACTGTTGACCATAAAATTTTATTACAGAGATTAGAGCATGCCATAGGTATTAAAGGCACTGCGCTGCGGTGGTTTGAATCATATTTGTCTAATAGATTACAATTTGTTCATGTAAATGGGGAATCTTCTTCACAGACTAAAGTTAATTATGGAGTTCCACAAGGTTCTGTGCTAGGACCAATTTTATTCACTTTATACATGCTTCCCTTAGGTAGTATTATTAGACGGTATTGCTTAAATTTTCATTGTTACGCAGATGATACCCAGCTTTATCTATCCATGAAGCCAGAGGACACACACCAATTAGCTAAACTGCAGGATTGTCTTACAGACATAAAGACATGGATGACCTCTAATTTCCTGCTTTTAAACTCAGATAAAACTGAAGTTATTGTACTTGGCCCCACAAATCTTAGAAACATGGTGTCTAACCAGATCCTTACTCTGGATGGCATTACCCTGACCTCTAGTAATACTGTGAGAAATCTTGGAGTCATTTTTGATCAGGATATGTCATTCAAAGCGCATATTAAACAAATATGTAGGACTGCTTTTTTGCATTTACGCAATATCTCTAAAATCAGAAAGGTCTTGTCTCAGAGTGATGCTGAAAAACTAATTCATGCATTTATTTCCTCTAGGCTGGACTATTGTAATTCATTATTATCAGGTTGTCCTAAAAGTTCCCTAAAAAGCCTTCAGTTAATTCAAAATGCTGCAGCTAGAGTACTGACGGGGACTAGAAGGAGAGAGCATATCTCACCCATATTGGCCTCTCTTCATTGGCTTCCTGTTAATTCTAGAATAGAATTTAAAATTCTTCTTCTTACTTATAAGGTTTTGAATAATCAGGTCCCATCTTATCTTAGGGACCTCATAGTACCATATCACCCCAATAGAGCGCTTTGCTCTCAGACTGCAGGCTTACTTGTAGTTCCTAGGGTTTGTAAGAGTAGAATGGGAGGCAGAGCCTTCAGCTTTCAGGCTCCTCTCCTGTGGAACCAGCTCCCAATTCAGATCAGGGAGACAGACACCCTCTCTACTTTTAAGATTAGGCTTAAAACTTTCCTTTTTGCTAAAGCTTATAGTTAGGGCTGGATCAGGTGACCCTGAACCATCCCTTAGTTATGCTGCTATAGACGTAGACTGCTGGGGGGTTCCCATGATGCACTGTTTCTTTCTCTTTTTGCTCTGTATGCACCACTCTGCATTTAATCATTAGTGATCGATCTCTGCTCCCCTCCACAGCATGTCTTTTTCCTGGTTCTCTCCCTCAGCCCAACCAGTCCCAGCAGAAGACTGCCCCTCCCTGAGCCTGGTTCTGCTGGAGGTTTCTTCCTGTTAAAAGGGAGTTTTTCCTTCCCACTGTAGCCAAGTGCTTGCTCACAGGGGGTCGTTTTGACCGTTGGGGTTTTACATAATTATTGTATGGCCTTGCCTTACAATATAAAGCGCCTTGGGGCAACTGTTTGTTGTGATTTGGCGCTATATAAAAAAATTGATTGATTGATTGATAATAAATAATCATAACAGTTGTTGTCTTCTACCAAGCGGCTTGCCTGTTGTCCTGTAGTCCATCTCAGCCTTGTGCAGGTCTGCAGTTTTGTCGCTGGTGTCCTTAGACAACTCTTTGGTGTTGGCTATGGTGGACAGGTTGGAGTGTGATTGATTGAGTGTGTGAACACTCTTTTATACAGGTAACAAGTTCAAACAGGTGCAATTAATACAGGTAAAGAGTGCAGAATAAGAGGGCTTCTTAAAGATAAATTAACAGGTCTGTGTGAGCCAGAATTCTTGCTGGTTGGTAGGTGTTCAAATACTTATTTGCAGCAGTAACATACAAATAAATTATTAAAAAAATCATACATTGTGATTTCCGGATTTTTTTTTTTTTTTTTAGATTATGTCTCTCACAGTGGACATGCACCTAAGATAAAAATTTCAGACCCCTCCATGATTTCTGATTGGGAGAACTTGCAATACCGCAGGGTGCTTATATATATATATATATATATATATATATATATATATATATATATATATATATATATATATATATATATATATATATATATATATATATATATATATATATATATATATATAAAACACTTTTCCCTATGATGCAGGCGCCCACATTGCTCGAGGATGATACCTCACGTCATGATCAGTTTGGAGATTAAGGACCTTGCCCAAGGTTACCTACGTGATATTTCTGTCTGATCCACTGATGATCAACAGACCTCTCGTCTCGACATCAATCGAGTATACATGTATGTATAAATATTTTTTTTGTATAATATTTGTAGCTTGCGATCACTATTTGTTCATTTCTGCTATCTTTAATAACTTGTCAATTTATCTTTGCATTTTTGAGTAGGCGTAGTAATAGTAATAATGGGGATGGTTCTATGGCTTGTAGTAAGCGTGGTTTTAGGTTTTTTATATTTACAGGACCCCCCCCCCCCCCCACACACACACTCTCTCTCACTCTCTAGCTGTATTCACAAATCTCGCGAGAAATTCGCTGCCAAAATAGCAGGGTTCCGCCTTGATGACTAAAACAAGAACTTTTAATTCCAAAATACGCAGCTCTTGTCCCCCTTTATAACGTTCTAACTTGCAGTCGGCCAGGAGAAGGAAGTGGTTTGCTGACAGGCGTTTCCACAAACGTCACGATGGGAAAAAGAAGAGACAACACGATGCCGAAAACAGGAGAAAAGAAACGGCTTCGTTCTTCTGGTTCCGATCGCAATGCTGCAGAACCAGAGGTCAGTAAAACCTTCGAATGCAGGAATGTGTGGCATTGTTACACACGGAATTTCTACATCACGGGCGACTTG